>NW_004949137.1:837365-859976 GCF_000317375.1 Microtus ochrogaster | reverse complement strand
TCTTAATAAAAAAAAATAAATAAATAAATAAAAAAAAAAAGAACCAGTTATACCACTCTTGGGCATATTACCACAGTATGATCCATGCCACAAGGACACATATTCAATTGTGTTCATAGGGACTTCTTTAGAAACTGGAAACAACATAGACCTTGCTCAAGTGAAGAATGGATAAACAAAATGAGGTACTTTTACACAGTAGAGTGTTACTCAGTTGTTAAGAATAATGACATCAGGAAATTTACAACCAAGTGTTTGGAACAAAAAAGAAAAAACACCACCCTGAGTGAGATAAACCATACCCAGAATCATACAGACAAACACGATATGTACTCACTTATAAGTGGATACTATCTGTAAAGTGAAGTATACGATATGTACTCACTTATAAGTGGATACTATCTGTAAAGTGAAGTATACCCGTCAACCAGAACCAGAGAAGCTACGAATCAAGGAGGACTCAATGGAGGATGCATGGATCACCCTTGGAAGGAGAAACAGAATAGATTTTGCAGGTGGACTGTGGGTGGGTGAGGATAGGAACACGAGGGATCAGGTAGGGATTGGATGGGAGTAGAGAACTAGTGGAGATGACTGGAAAAGATGGTCATTTCAGGGTGAGGTAGAAGACTAGTGTGATGGAAACTCTCAGGGATCTGCAAGGCTGACCCTAACTAAGACTACTAACAATAGCTGATACATAGCCTCAATTGGCCATCTTCTGTGACCAGGCAAGACTTCCAGAGGAGGGTTCAAGACACCAACCCAGACATATAACCTTCAACCTATAATTTCTCTTGCCTATAAGATGTGCTGGGGTAAATGTGGCACAGAAATCGAGGCACCCACACCTGACACTGCCAGGAACATCAGGACCCAGATGCTGGATAGCCCAGAGACCTATGATAGAACAAAACAGGACTAGCAAACAAACAAAGAAGTCAGTGTAATGATTCCTAAAGATTTACTACTATACTTATAGATTGGTGCCTAGCCCAAATGTCATGGGAGAGGCTTCACCCAACAACTGATGGAAACAGAGGCAGACTCACAGTCAAACACCAGGTAGAGCTCAGAGAATCCTTCAGATTCTGAAGAAAATGAGAAGGAAGAATTGTAGGAGTCAGAGAGGTCAAGGACACTACAAGAAACACCACAGAATCAACTAACCGGGCCTCATAGGAGCTCACAGAGACTGAACCTACAACCAGGAAAGCCGCATGCCACTGACCTAGGCACTATGCATATATGCCTTGGTCTTCTTACTAGACTTCAAACTTTGGGAACAGGGGCTATCTCTGACTCTTGTTGTCTTTTGGTACATGGTCCTCATATTGGATTGTCTTGCCAAGCCTTAATCCTAGGGGCATGCCTAGTCATACTGCAAATTGATATGCTATGCTTGATTGATACCCATGGAAGGCCTGACCTTTCCTGAAGAGAAATAGAGGAGGAGTAGATGGTGGTTCAGGGCAGAGGTGAAGTGGATGTGGGACTGGGAGGAGAGAGGGGAGGAAAAACAGTGGTCAGGATGTAAAATACTAATAATAATGATAATGAATCATTTTTTTAAAAAATAAATGAATAATTACAAATAGCACAACTTTATGTCAAAAATTTGTTGTTCTGCTTTAAAAGGACATAAAGAGCTGTTGCCTCTTGCTTTTAGTATACACTATATAGATGATAATCTGCTTCCTACAAGACAGTAATATAATAATAATATGCTAAAAGATCTGTTTACAAAAAAACATTGGATTAATCATTTAAAAAGAGACTTGCGCAACTGTTTTGATCTTAAATCAGCTATGCTATCTATAATTAAATCCTGTTTGCCAACCTCACTGTCAATGTTTTCACAAAAGCTATTTTATGTACTATGCATGCTCTCTGAAGAAGCACAGAAGCTTCTACTATATAGAACACTGGAGCCTGTTGACCTTGTTTGCCTCTGACGGCATCACACCTACAAGGCCTTCTGAAAGGCAAGTGCAAGATCCCGATTGCACCTGGCAAAGCTGTTAAGTGGCTTGACCTTCATAAAGTACTGTTTACCTTTCTCTTTCAACCTTTCCCTAAGAGGCCTTTCCTCTGGGCCAGGAAGAAATATAGACTCCTGTGGTCTTGATAGTGGTTGGGTTTTGAAATATTAAGTATAAGCAGTAGGTACAGGTGATACTGGCCTAGCTAGCCATTTGATGTTTTCAAAGGAGACTGGAAGTCATTTTTGGTTGTGGTCCCCAGCTGCTCATGGAACTCTAGGCCTGCTCATCAGAGCTCCTCTACTTACCTGGATAATAGCAGGGAGCCACTCCACCAGTAGAAATTGCTTTTTTTCCCCCTGCTTCCTCTTCTTCTATCACACACTGCAAAGCAGATCATTTCCCTTGTCCAAGGGGAGAGATTACACAGAAAATGTCTTCTAACTTCAAAATCATTGGAAAATTTCTCTCAGTATTGGCAGGAGTAAAAGACTTGTGGCGGAGGGGTTCACTAAAAACAAAATACACACAAACTTCAATCAAGGATGGTTGCTCCAACAAAGTTCACCCATTTATGAATGTTTGAGAGAGCAATTTGGTCACTTGACAGAAAAATTTTGTCTTAGATATTTTTATTAAATAGTTTGGAAATGGTTTTATGAGAAAAATAGTACATTTTTTTCCAGAGATAAATAACTGCTCAGTACTCCAAAACTGTGGATTTTTATTTTTATTGATTTATTTACTTGTGTATGTTCATGTGTACAGTCATGTGCATGCATGGCACACGTGTGGAGGTCAGAGGAGAATTATCAGAGGACAGAGGGCAGCATTCAGGGGACAGTTCTTTCTTTCTGCAGTGGGTCCTGGGATTCTGACTCAGGCATCAGTCTTGGTAGCAAGTATCTTTGTCTGTTGAACCAAATTACTGGGTGTAGTCATTATTGTTGCTTTCACTGTTTTATTTTGCTTTAGTTTTAGTTGTTTTTGCTTATTATTTGCCTATTTGTTAGTCTAATGTATAATTTTAAGAGTTGGGGAAGTTTTCCTACAAAATACTGAAATATTTTATTAGACATGACTTACAATAACAAGAAGAAATTATTTTGTGCATGTCCTTGCACATGTGTCTAGAATACTTAGACATTTAGGTGCTAATTTACTAAACTGCTGAGTGTTTTGTGATTTTTTCCAAAGGCACTTTGATGAAATAGGGAGGATTCTGGAGGCAGCTGCCTGCATTGAATTGGTGGCCCTGCACTACCCTAGAGGATGAGGCTATAGTTTGTGAGGCATCACGTGTTTCTCTCTCTCTCTCTCTCTCTCTCTCTCTCTCTCTCTCTCTCTCTCTCTCTGAGTGTGTGTGTGTGTGTGTGTGTGTGTATAAATCTGTGTGTCTTAAAACAACTGAAATGTACTCTTAAATTTTGAGGTTGAAATTAGGAATCTAGGAATCAAGAGGTTAGGATCTACATTTTCTGTTGCTTTTCAGATGATGACCACAGGCATTCATTGGCCTTCAGATGTATTCCTGTAATCTCTGCCTTCAGTTTCTATGCTGCTCTCCCCATGTGTCTCTACCTAGACCCCCACCATCTGCCTCTCTCTTAGAAACATCTTATCCTAGTGGGACCTTATTTTAATACTTTGTAATAACCTGGTTTCTGAGTATGACCAGACTGTAGGTACTACAGGTGAGTATTTCAACATGGGGGGGGCACATAAATTAGTGCCTTTTAATTTAATACCTCTACTTGGAAATAGGAGTAACAGGAACAGATTTTTAAAAACCATCAATGACTTCCAGACATTACTGCCATTACTGTGTCTTAGGACCTAAAGTTCATCAAAGGGGCTGTGGAAATTGAATATGTGGAGTCACAGACTCAGGATATCAACACTGTTGTACATACTGTTTGGTTTAATCAACTTCATACATGTAGAGGGAAACATGTAAATGAAGAAAGACTAAACTTTTTTCACAACATTATGCTGTGGAATAATGCTCTTGTACACTGTAAAGATTAGTCACTCATATTAGTTTAACAAAATATTGATTTGCCAGTAGCCAGGCAGGAAGTATGGATGGGGCAACCAGACTAGGAGAATTCTGGGAAAAGGAAAGGCAGAGAGTCAGTCACCAGTCAGATGGAAAGGAACCAAGATGAGAATGCCTTGCTGAAAAAGGTACCAAGGCATGTGGCAAAACAGACAAGATTATGGGTTAACTTAAGTTGTAAGAGCTAACTATTAATAAGTCTGAGCTAATACGCCAAATAGTTTATAATTAATATAAGCCTTTGTGTGTCTTAGGCTATTGGACTGGACAGGACAGAAACTTCCATCTACAAATGGTGCCCAAACATTTGGCAAGAATTTGTATATAAAGCCTGAAAAAATTTAAAGAAAAAGGATTCTAGACAAAAAGAACACAGTTAAACACAAGTTCTTGGTACCAGCATTTTCTCAGGTGGGCTCTGTTTGATAGAGACAAGCAGAAGCATAGCTCCTTTAAGAGAGGCTTCCTGACACAGCATTAGCAGCAAAAATCTTGAAGCTCTTTTAAAATGCCCTGTCAACAAACATTTAAATGGTGTTTATGAGCAGCCAGTGGCATGCTTCTTGGTGGTGGCATGAAACTAGAAACTTTGCAGAGTTATGGCAATAAACAGGGCTCTAGCCTGTACCTCCACCATGAAGTTCGACTCTCAGGAAGCTAAGGAATGGTGTAGAGCTAGCTTTAATCCTAGTCATTCCATTTAGAAGATTAAAGACTCGTGTACTCACAAAAGATAGATATATGCAGTAAAGACAGGTTCAGATGGCAAAAAAAAAAACCCACCTCTAAACAGTTTACAATGTATTTAAAGATATACATGGCTTAGGAGAAAAAAGAAAAAGGATAGAGAAAGTCCTTTATAAAGGAAATAGAGTAGCTGGGTGTGGTGGTGCATGCTTTAATATCAGTACTTGAGAGGCAGAGGAAGGCAGAACTCTGTGAGTTTGAACTTTGCCTGGTCTACAAAGTAAGATCCAGGACAACCAAAGATATATATAGAAAACCTGTTTCAAAAAACCAAAAATTAAAAATAAAGGAAATAGAGTAAAAAATAAAAGCCATGTAAAGATTGAAAATATACACTGTCTGGATACTATATATTATAGTATTGTTTTTGCATTGTTTGACTTCTGAGGAAGAAGCAACAGCTGCTATAAGACATTTGATTATAAATTCTGCGGGATTAATCCAAACTATGCATTTTGAAAATGACTTGATTTCAAAATTTAATTCAAAAGACATGTTACTTTGGAGAACAAGTTTTGCTTTGTCTCCACAGAAAGTGAGAGGCTGTGGATGCATTCTGGGTTAAGAAAATTAAGGCTTGATTGAGGAATACCCTCTGAAAAATCTCCAATGGGAACAGATGGCCCAGATGATCCAATGCTTCAGAGGACCTCTGTTGAAGTTTTCTCTGACTTCTATATCCAGAACAACCTCAAAATTGCTGACCAAGGTGATTCAGCCTCACAGACTACTCTAGTCATGACTTGACCATAATCCTAAATTTTCTTTAGGATCCCATATGATTAGCAGTGTCACCAATCAGCAGTAAGTAACCTAAAAAACCATGCCCATGTTCCCAAAAGAGAATGGATTATGAATATTTGTCCTTGTTTAGAGTGTTGGTTACAAGTTGTTATAGATAATGGTCAAGAGAAAAGTTAAACAAAAGAGAATAGATTTGGAGTTCTTGTTTTAAAAAGGGGGGATGGGAAATGCAGTAGGATAATACTTTTATTTAATAAAGAAATGATTGGCTAGCAACCAGGGAGGAAATATAGGCAGAGTCGCCAGACTAAAAGAATTCTCGGAAGATGAAAGGTAGAGATCCAGTCACCAGCAAGATGCAGAAGAAGCAAAATAAAAATGTGTTACTGAGCCTTTAATCACAGCATTTGGGAGGCAGAGATAGGTGGATCTCTGTGAGTTCGCGGCCAGCCTGGTTTACAAGAGCTAGTTCCAGGACAGGCTGCAAAACCCACAGAGAAACCCTTGAAAAACCAAAAAAAAAAAAAAAAAAAAAAGAATGTCCTACTGAGAAAAGGTACCAATCCATGTGACTAAGCATAGAAAAGATTATGGATTTAGTTATAAGAGCTACTTAATAACAAACCTGAGATATTAGGCCAAACAGTTTATAATTAATATAAGCCTCTGTGTGTTTTTTGGGACTGAACATCTTCAGGACTGGGTGGGACAGAAACTTCCATCTACATTAATTATCAGTCATTTTGAAAACTTAAGATTGTGTTTTATAACTTCAATTAGATATGTTTATAAATGTATTCATGTTCATCCTGGATTAATCCTCTCCATATAAGGGCTGGGTACTCATCTCTGGAGAGCTGTTCAGTGCAGGCATTTTATGATTCAATGTTGAGAACACAGACCATGCATATATTTGTTCTGTAGATTTCTCAATTTTCTAAATTGTCTCTACAGTATATTTATCTTATCTTGTTTTCCTTACTGTCCTTTAAACTTTTCAAATGAGTGAAATTATATTCTAACTACAAATTGAATCTTGATACAGTTATTTACAATAAAGTTTCTTTTTGATGACATTAGAAATGACATGGGAAGCAAATGCCCTCTAAAAATAATTGCTTTCCTCTTTTGACTACATAAATACTAGCAATTTGAGGCTATTTATTGTAAAATGTTACACACACACATTAGTGCACACTCACATGCATGCATAAATATACATATTGATTTTCATTCACTCTTTGCTAGATCCTATCTAAAGAACTTGATTCTATTTAAGAAATAAAATAATGAATTTTTTTATATATGTTTTCAATTTTATAATATTAGCTCAAAGATTACAACACTTTTATGTGAAATTTCCTATAATGAAGGGCTAAATTGAAACACTCAGCAAGTCATTTAAAAGGCACTTTTTAGGGAAATTCTTGCTACTTATTCTGGCTTGTCAGGAATTAGTTATATGAGTGGGCAGCCTCAAACTTTCTACTAAATTATCACAGAATTATGGAAATTCTAGAATTACTTAGCAAACAATTTAAGCCATAAGAAATTCGATTTTTCTGTACAGAAACTGACCACTGTCTTCTTTCTTACCACATTTTAATTTATTTTTTAAAATGTCTAAGTAAAAAACATTATGTTTATAATGCCATCTATTCTGTAAATGCTATTGAGTTTCTTGTGCTGATAAAGCACATTTGGAAATTCCCTTCCAAGAATGTTCCCCATTCTGGATGTTCCCCAGGTAGGTCCTTGGACAGCAGAGGAGAGGCTACCTGAACGGTCTTTGCCCCACTATCAACGCTGATGATTATCTCGAATATCACCATAGAATCTTCGTCCGGCGACGGATGGAGATAGAGACAGAGACGCCCATCAGAGCAACGGACTGAGTTCCCAAGGTCCAGTTGAAAGGCAGAAGGAGGGAGAAGATGAGCAAAGAAGTCAGCACTGTGAGGGGTTGGTCCACCAACTGAGGCAGTGTGCCTGTTCTAATGGGAGCTCACCAAATCCAGATGGACACTGGGACTTGTTTTTACGGCATGTTCTGGCTTTTTGGGACCCTAGTTTATATGGATGCACAGCTCCCTAGGCTTGGATGTAGGGGGCAGGGCCTTGGACTTCCCACAGGGCAGGGTTCCCTGCCCTTTCTCAAGCAGGGTGGGAGAGGGAGAGGGGGTGTGGGGGAGCAGGAGGGGATTGGGAGGAGGGAAAAAAAGTGTATATAATTGAATGGAAAAAATTTAAAAAGTATTTTCTCATAGCAACAAATAACTAATAACCAGAAAAATAGCACCATAGCACTGTGGTTGTGTGATTTAGATGAGGTATGTCATGATTAATCTTGATTGTCAATTTGATAAGATTTAGATTCACCATGGAAACAAATTTCTGGGCATGCTGTGAAGGACTCGCTAGATTGGGTACACTGGGAGGAAGACGACTCACCCTATATATGGGCAATTCCCTTTCAGAGGCTGAGGTCACCAGATCGAATAAGAACGAAAATACAACTGAGAAGGAGCATTCATCTCCTCTGCTTCTTGACTCCGAATGCACTGTGATCAGAGTATTCACCTCCTACTTCCAACACCTCAACTGAAAGTTTGGGATCTGTAAACTCAAATAAACCCTTCCTTCTTTAAATTGTTTTGTTGGATGTTTTGCACGTAGTCATGCGAGTAACAAATACATTGTGCGACAAAAATTACGATTGGGTAAGTCATAGGAGAAAGCTATTTAGTAGGAGGAGCAGACAGGCAAGGTGCAGCAATGTAACTGTCATAGAAAGTACATACACAGTCATAGTAAGAAGACAACTTTGGTAGGCTAGGAGTCTTGCTTCCCTTTCCAAAGAAACCACAGACTACCTATTGAATAGAACAGTAAAAAGACAGTGATTTTAGAATAGTTATTACTTTATGTCAGTAAGTGAAATGAGTGAACATCATATATTATATATTCACTAAGGACATATTAGGTACATATTATACACAGTTTATATAAACAAATAGCCATCAAATTGTTTTTGAGTAAAGAAGTGGATCTAAATACAATTTTGAGTCTTAATAAGCTTATCAACTCATATGAACTTTAAAATCTTATATCTGTCTTTTGTTAAATAAATATAATCAACATAGAGTTGTTGGTTAATTAAACAATGTTACAAAAATACCTGACATGTTATGTTGTACAGAGTTAATACCTATGGAGTCACTGTGAAGTCCCATGGAGAGAAATATGAAGGATGTGTAGCCCTGAAATTTTCTCATCATGTTATACTGTAATAATTATAAAGAACTAAAATATACTTGAGAAAGAGACAATGGTAATAGTAGAATGTAGTATCACAGCTAAAAGAGGGTAGGAGTAAAAATTCCAAGTAGACCATGGCAGGTTGAGCATTGTTTCTGATCCTGGGAAGAGCAGTTTTAGGACTTTGGTGCTGTAAATGTATGACTGGGGATTGGAGAAGAGGGGTGAGGAGAGTGAAGGGACATGAAAATCCCAGGACCCACAGATCCATTTTAAAAGTAAAGCTTAAGAAGCTTCTCAAGGAGCCAGAATCAACCAAAACTGGGAGGTTGGCTCTGAGATCACTGGCTCCATCATAGCATCTGACATGTACTACTCTGTCCATTCTTTTCCCACTTCTCTTCCTAAGCACAGCAGTGATCAGACAACCCCAGTTCTCCTGCCTGGTATTAAGAAAAGGCACACAAAAATATTCAAAATGTCTATTTTCCCATTTCTTCTTCGATCTATATAATTTGGCTCGGAGAAAAGTCTCTTCTATGCAATGCTTACCAAGGTAAGTCATTGTCAAACAACATGTTTCAAAAATGACAAAGGCCCTTGAAGAAGATAGATTCACATAGATATAAAATCTGATACACCACCTAAGCCTACTTTCTCTTATTGCTAAGGAATGTACTTGCCCTCACAATCACATGGCACTTATGCTATAGCAAGTCTGTGAGATAACTTAGAGAAAGGAAGACTTTCTGAACAAATATCAGTGTTATGCTGCACAACTTCTTCCAAACTTGTGTGAGGCTTATTCATAAGAAAAGGTCAAACTAGATTGACCATCAGGAATTCAGGAACCATGACTATAAAACAAAGTCCTAATGTGGAAGGCATTCATTTTGGGAGAAATGACTTATTACATGTAACTTTATTGTAGAGTAGGAATAACTAGTGAAAATATCATTTGTTGAGTTATATTGGGAAGTAGTCACTCTTCCAAAAGCTCTCCACTTTTTAATTGAAAAAAAAAGATCTATGCCATATATTCTGATCATGTTTTCTCTCCCTAACTTTTCCCATATCTGTCCCACCTCCCCAACCATCCAACTCATCACCCTTTCTTTCTCTCTCACTTTATAAAGCAAAAAGCAAGAAAAATTAGTTAAAGCCAAAAAAAATCAAAAGAAACACACACATACTCATAACCCATAAAAACACTAAATCAAAAAAACTATAGTATACAAAGGACCACTAGTACAAAAAAAAGTGCCCAGATGTAGATGGTAGTTCTTTCCCACCTGATCCCAAAGCCATTCATTTAGAAAGAAACACACAGAGGCCTATATTAATTATAAACTGTTTGACATACTGCTCAGGCTTAATAACTAACTAGTTCTTACAACTTAAATTAACCCATAATACTTGTCTTTGTTTTAGCCCACATGACTTAGCACCTTTTCACAGGAAGGCATTTTCATCTTGCTTCCTCTGTGTCTGGCTTGCAGCTGCATCTCTGCCTTTCTTTTTCCCAGAATTCTCCTAGATTATTGTTTTGCCTATACTTCCTGCCTGGCTACTGGCCAATAAGCATTTTATTAAAACAATATGAGTGACAAATGTTTACAGTGTACAAGAGCATTATCCCACAGCCCCCAAGCAAAGCAATATAAGACAAAAAGTCTACAAAAACACCATTGAGTTCATTGTGTATTGGCCATATACTACTGGGCATGGAGCTAACTTTTAGAATATACCCAAATAGATTGCATCAGAGTAAACTAATTTTTTTTTCTTTACAATCAGATGTCTATTGAAGACAACTTCTTGTTGAAATAAGAGCGGCGGAGCTGCGTCCCCAGCACCCAGCCGCCCACACGGCTAGCTTTATACCCGAAATAATTACACAGAAACTGTATTCTTTTAATCACTGCCTGACCCATTAGTTTCAGCCTCTTATTGGCTAGCTCTTACATATTGATCTAACCCATTTCTATTATTCTGTGTGGCCCATGAGCCTCCTTACCAGGAATGATCTTAACCTGCATCTGCCTGGCGTGGGACAATCATGGCGACTCCCTGACTCAACTTCTTTCTCCCAGCATCCTGTTCTGTTTTCTCCACCTACCTAAGGGTTGGCCTATGAAATGGGCCTAGGCAGTTTCTTTATTAATAAGAAATCATTCCCACATCAACTTCTTAGTTATGAGTGGGAGGACATCTCCACTTTCCTCTAACAGATCTGGAACAAACACCATGTGGCCTTTATATTCTGCCACAGACTCAAAAAGTTCATTTGTATATCCATTCTATTGTGTCTAGAATCCTTTACTCTTTTTCTTTCATTATATTTTTTTAAAATTTTTCTTATAATTCTTGCTGTTTCTTATAATATTTTAGCCTTCTTTGGAATAGTTTCCTGTTTTCTGAGGTAATAGATTTGATGAAGACATCTCACTTAGGACTGAGTGTTTCAAAAATGACTCAGTCTTTGAACGTGTCCATTTGTGGGTTTCTGAATCAGTTTCCATTTACTCCAAGAGGGAGATTCTCTAATGATGACTGAGTGAAATACTCATCTATTGGTACAAAAGACTATTAATGAGAGTCATTTTATTGCTATATTTCTCTTGCAGAAATATTTGGTATGACCTTACATCTTCAGCCTATGTAATCTTGAGCTTTTGATCATCTATCTGAGCAGTGTCTGTTATGGGTTCTATCTCATAGAGTGTGTTATAAATCCAATCAGAGAGTGTGGTTGGTTATTTCTACATCTATGCCACATTGCTACATTGATGGTGACATTTATTTAATTAGATTTATTTTTGTTTTAAAATTACACATACAGTTTTATGTATGTGTGTGGTTATACATACCAGAATGCAGGTGTTTATGGAAGTCAGAAGATATCAAAGTTCTGGAGTTGGTATTCCATGTAGTATTCTTCCTTGGTTAGAAACTTGTTGTACTCTATAGGATAGTTGATTATGTGATTCTTTCTGACAGTGCCATGCTCATTGCTTCCTCCTCTTCACACCCCTCCACAGTCCATTTTATGCATTGTCTAAAGTTTACTTTAGATGATGTAATTGTCTCTGTATTTTATCAATAATTTTCCTTTTGCTGAAGTTTTATCATAATATTTTTAATATTTTTATTCTTTCAGCCAGGGAATAAATAAGTGTGATAATAAAAGTATTCTGCATGATCAAGGGTTCCCATTGAATGTGATTGATTATTTTATACAGTATGAATGGGTACACATTTAGCAAGTTCTCAAGTATTCCTCCTTTATATTTTTTCTACTTTGTTCAACTTTTTTGAACAAATACAGTTCTCCAGATATCACCATTATAATTAGAAATGAGAATGTTATTTATAAAGTTTATTTCCTCCTATCTTTATATGTTTACTCAATATCTGAGAGCCATATCTTTCCTAGTCCCTGGTGATCACACATACTTCTGAAGCATTTGTTCTGCTCTAGCCACACAAAATATCTTATGTGTCCCCCATTCTTAGTAAAAAATATGGGTACCACGGTGTCTCTCAGAAAACATTATAAGGTAGGTCAGGAATCCTCACTGCAGACAACACATAGTGTCCGCACTGGTAACCACAGTGATACACCTTTGTGTTTGCAAAACTGTTAGTCAATGATCAATTAGCCAGAATAATCTTGATGTTCAGGATAGAATGAAGACAGTGGACAATTCTTAAAATAAAGATGCTATACTTTTATATTTGATTCAAAATCCCCTGAAAGTTTGCTGCAAATATCTTCAAAAATGTATCTTATAACTAGGATGTAGATACTTTCAAACTGAGAGAAATGAAGTGAAGAGTTAATGTGAAAGGAAGGTAATTTGGGGTTTGGGAAAAAGAGATACATAAACCTTGTCAAAGGTTGTTTAATGTTATGTATAAACCATTTCATTCCAAGGTAAACATAAAGTACCAATTATCTCCTTAAGGCATGTCACAGAGATTAAAGCTTAAAAAGGGATTTCTTGATTTGATTGTAAATAAATACAAGATATGGTAATTTTTACCTGAATATTTGATTAGAAAAGCTGTTGAGAATGTTTGCTTCTAGAAAAAATGGATATGTTGTGCTCCTCCCACCTTTCCACATCCAGTTCAACCCCAAGCCAGGCAAATGCCAGCGAACATATGTCTAGAACTCCCCAACCCAGTCTGTATACTCCCTGATACCAGTCCTGTTCCATTCTTCCAAATGAAGAGTCTATATATTTGTTTTTGGTTTGTTTGTTTTCAAGACAGGGTTTCTTTGTAGTTTTGGAGCCTGTCCTGGAATTAGCTCTTGGAGATCAGGCTGGCCTCAAACTCACAGAGATTAACCTGGCTCTGCCTCCCTAATGCTGGGATTAAAGGCATGCACCACCACTATTCCGTGAAGGGTCTGTATTTGTATCAATGCTTTGAAGTAAATTTCACATTCCTGAAATTCTACGAAACAGCTAATCTCTGAAGAGATACCACCATCAAATATTAATTTTTATCTCATAGCTCAAAAGTGTTTGTACAACTCGAATGACTGAAATATACAGAGACATTTGTGAATAAAAGATTTTTGTGCAAATATTCTCTATTTACAACTTTGATTTTTATCACTTCACAATCCATCTTGAAGGTCTTCAATATGAGAACATATTGTTTGTATATGATAGTCAGTAGTCCACTAAATGCAAGTTCTACATTAACTTCATCAAGTTTAATGGTTCCAAATTCTGTGCCAGTACAAGTACATTTATAGAACAAGATGCCAATGAAACAAGAAGTCCTAGGCTACCCAGAACATTCTTACATGACAATTGAATAAGAATTTAATTATTATTCAATGGGCTCTCTTACAAAGATTGAACCAATTATATGCTAATCACATTTATATGAATGAACCTGACTTTCAATAACATTGTCATTTTGTTTTTCATCAACTGTTAGATCTAAAGTATACAACATCATTTTAATGTTAATTTGTAACTCTCTTGTTATGAATGCAGAGGAGGCTTCTCTTCCCTTCTGAATACTATTAGCTTTCTCTTCCTGTGATGGCTTTGACATGACATTTTGCCTTTATATTGTGTCATTGCTTATTTTTGAGATTGAAATTTAATTATAATGCTTTTCCCTTCCCTTTACTATCAAAAATCCTTTCTATATGTCCCTCTTCTTCAAATTCAAGGAAAATTTTTTCATAAATCATTATTACATATGTATGTGTGTTTATGTGTGTGTGTGTTTGTGTGTGTGTGAGTTATTCTCTAAATAAAACCTGTTCAGTATATTGTTATTATAATGGGATAGGATAGCTTTGCTTGTCTGTTTATATGTGTCTTTTCCCAATGTTGGAGTTCAAACTCAAGGCCTAGCACATGTTTTGATATTTTTTTTGATTATTGTCTTACTCTTTTAATTACTTATAAGTGTACTTCATATAATAAAAATGTAACTTTGTAATGACATAACTTGCATAATATTTTTACTTTGTCATTTGCCTTTTGGCATGACTAAATACTAAAAATATCAAAACATGTTTTTAGCCAAATTTAAAACTTTTTGTTTTGTTTTGAGTGTCTTATATTTGCCTTGAGTGGTTGGGGTTTTGTTTTGTTTTGTTTGTCAGGGTTTCTCTGTTTCTTTGGCTGTTCTAGAACTCATTTAGTAGACCAGGATGGCCTCTAACTCACAGATCTCTGCCTACCTTTGCTTCCTGCATTCTGGGATTAAAGGCATAGACCAGCATGTCTGGCTCTTGAGTGCTTTTCATTTCCTCATATTAACAAATTTCAAGGTAATAAATAGCAAAATGCATCCATCTTCATTTATTATTCTGGAGAGCAAACAAATAAATTTAAAGATAAATATTCTCAGTTCCAAGATTTGAAATTATAGTCTTTAATTTTTCATTTTTCTCTCTTTCCTCTGACCTTCTCCTGAGTGTCCTGTAATTCAAAGTGTGCCAAAGGTGTAATGGAGGAGTTTCCCACACCAGGGCCAAGATAGGTTTAGGTATGAAATTGCTTCTTAGAGCAAATGCCAAAGATCACCTTGTCAGCAATGCTGTCCTCTTGAATATTGGAGTATTGTAGTAAACAACACATATAATTTTGTAGAGCGAATTGCCTGCTGCCCCATCAGTTTTCCCATATGGTTATGTAGATTTGTATGTCCTCCTCCCCTGAGTCTTTTACTCTTTTTCCATTATCAATTCTTATTTCCCACAAACTGAGGACCAAGGTTGCAGAGGACTACACAGCTAATAGAGGGTGACATTTTTATTTGAATTGCTGTTCACTTTATTATTTCTGGATGAATTTCAAGATGAATAGAGGGAGAAACAAAGTCTGATTCCTCTCGCTCTTGGATCCTTTTGGCTAACAGAGGTGATATTTAAACCAAGATCCTTTTAGCAAATAAAAGTAGATCCATTTATAAATTCATTTTTCTTTGTTGTTTAAATTATTCATTCACACTCTAAAAACATTAAGGTAACTCAGTAACAATCTTGTTTTATGAGAAATTGGTTTTAAATTCAGCTTCTAATAACTCAAGTTCTTAAAGAAGCTTCTATTAAAACCGGTAGTAATACATTACAGTCAAAAAGCAATTTCCTCAAAGGGAAATAGTCTCAATTATGTTATGTTCTTTTACCACTGTATAGTGGAAAAATAGCTATTGTTTCCAAACAGTAATAGTACACTTTCAATATGATATCACTGAGAGGGAAATTAAGCTACCTGGAAATTCACTTCATATTGCCACTGAAAGAGAGATAAAAAGAATGCTTTTTGTCATCAAGTTTGGAAATCTGGCTTATAATTTTCTTTTGGCACACAAGTAGTAAGTTCTCAAAAAAATGTAACTCCAGATAAGGTCCTATTTTTTTAATAAAAGTAGCATATTTGAATATACAGTTTGCTTCCTTGTGTAGGACATAAAAATTAAAACGAAGCTCCATAAACCACAAATTAGTGGCACTAATCACTAAAGCATAACCATGTGGTTGCTTCTTATACCAACATCTTCAGTTGTAAAATCAGTGCTTCACATCTGAACTTGGATTTTTTTTCCAGATATTCTCAGTTTGTTAATGAAGAGAAATTTATCATTCCCATTTAGAATGTTCTTGAAAATGACAACAAATACACTTCTTAAGAATTTATTTTTTCAGTACAATATATTTTGATTATGTTCTTTCCCTTTCCAACAAAAACACTTTTCAGGTTAGATAGAATATTTACACTTCAATTTTCAAATACTGCAAATAAGTAATGCATTTCATCTAGGGCATCTGCATTGAGATTTACTATTCACTGATGCAAAGCATAAAACAAGTTATCCTTTAAGAAGTTTGATTAAAGTAAATTCTAATCTCAGATAGATATGAACCATATCACCCTTCCCTAATATATGTTGTATCATTACATACTGTAAGTTTTATCCACCTGCTAACACTTTGGACTCTTCACAGATAATTCCCTTTAATATTTACAAGAGTTGTTTAAAATAATCCCATGTCTCAGTTAGGGTTTCTATTGCTATGATAAAACATCATGGCCTAAAGCAACCTGGAGAGGAATGGGTTTATTTTCTCTGATATTTCCAGGTAAAACAGTGCATCACTGAGGGAAGTCAGTACAGGAACTCAGGGCAGGAACCTAGAGGCAGGAGTTGATGTAGAGGTCATAGGGGTGCTGCTTACTGGCTTATTCTCTTGGCTTACTAAGCTTTCTTTCTAAGGGCACCCAGAGTGGCACCACCCACAATGGGGTCAGCACTCCCACTTCCATCATTATTTAAGAAAGTATTCCTTGGGTTTACCCACAAGCCAATCTGATGGGGGCATTTTCTCAGTTGATACTTTCTCTTCCCAAATGACTCTTGCCTGTGTCAACCCAGATGCACTGTCATGCAAGACTGTTCACCAACCCAAGCAACCACAATCCTGAGGAATCCAGCTGTGTCTCAGATTTGTAAAAGATCATGCCAAATGGGTTTATTGATATTGTACAGCCACACATGGAGGAACAGAGCTAGGCACACAATCCTCACCTGGGTGGCCAGCTGATCTCTATGACCTAGCACGATTGCATGTGACTTGGGGTAGGGAATCTAACAGAGTTTCGAAGGCTCAAGTGGAGGATTCCATCTATGTACCTACAGGGAATGTCTTGCTGGGTGTTGGGTAAGGATTTTTGAGTGCAACTGATTAGGGGAGAAGTGAACACATAGCTGTAGGTAACCTCTCACCTAAGCTCTGTTAGAAAGTTTAGCCAATTCCTTGAATTCCCATTGTGAACTTTTGTGGAATCATCAGTTTGTCATTGGGATCTTGGGGAGACGAACAGATGATGCTTTATACCTTTCCCAGGGAAGGAATTCAGCAACACCCCACATTAAAATAGCACATATAGTATGAATTTACAAGAATATTGAATTTTTGCTATGCCTAGTTGGTAAAGTTCTACTAGCCCCCCCCCCTTTTTTTGGCAAGTTATCTCGTTTCTGAAGTGGATGACTTTGACAAAGAAAAAAGTGAAAACAGTCAGAAATGCAGAGAATGGACATTCAAAGTAACATTTCCCCATTTAAATAGCTCATTTTTCAAGACAGTATCAAGTGCTTCTGTAAGTGGTGAACACTGTTTGACCCTTACAACTATTTTTCTTCTAGGATGGTGTAAAGGTCAAGACTAAGACAGGATGTGTTCTGTCTGAGGTTGAAAACTCCTGCTAGTTGCTAACTGCACCTGGGTTTAAACTCTGAATAGGTCTATTTGGGAGGAAAATTGAATTGGATGAAAAGCCAAACAAGTGAGTCCAATCTTCAAAAGCAACTGGGTAGTTTACAAAGAGTGAATGATGGCGCTGTGACCTCATGATCCAAATCACATGGGGAAGGGCTCACACACATTTTGGTCATTTCTTTCTAGTGGGAAGAAAATGGGGTCATGGAGTTAGCTAGGTGCATCAAATAGAACCTGTGAATTCTAATTTATATTTTAAGTCAATTTCTTGTAGCTCTTATAACAATGGTAATGATCATGTTCTAGGAATTCAATTAGATTTGATTTTAGACAGGATAAATGTTTTCTCTATCTTGAATAGCTTCTTGTTCCCAACAACAACAAATGTTGTGGAGTATCAGGCAGATAGGAAGGTAATGAGGGAGGTGAACCATTTCTACAACAGTCTGATAAGAATGCAGACAGGCAGCAGCATCCAATAATTGTCCTGCTGGTCAAGACCTTATCAAAACACATAACAGCAAGCAAGCAGGCTTAAAAATAACTGTAGTTAGAGCAACTGCAGTCAGCTCCAAAAGAAGACCAGTTGAATCTAGCCATCTATTTGAGAAGAGCAGTTTTTGGGAGAGGAAAGGGAGCGTTCAGTCTCCTGCACAGCATTGTCAGAACACACTGACAGCCACTGCAAATACCAAAAACACAATGAGGGATTGCAGGCCCTTGTATATGCATATAACTTTCTCCAGGCTGGCATCCCCCCTGGGTTTAACAATATTGTGCTCTACAGGAGTGTTAAAGTAGAGACTTCAACAAAATATTTGGAAGTCCCATCATCCAGTTCACTCATGGCACCTTTTAAACATGCAAAAAACAGGATCTTACTTATAAAGAACTGAATCAGTGTGTGTGTGTGTGTGTGTGTGGGTGTGTGTGTGTGTGTGTGGGTGTGTGTTACAATGTAGGTAAAAACTATTTATTATTTCTCTCTATTCCACATCTGTTATGTGGAAAGAAAATAGGAGAGAGACAGAAACAACAAAATCAGCATATGAAAGAAAGCAATGATAAAGAAAGATTGGAAAGTCTCCCACTCTACCCAAAGCTTATATGGAACAGTAAGAGCAGGAAAGGTGCATGTTGAACAAATGTGCCAACCACAGGTACCTGTGCCATTACAGGTACCACTGAGCTCCCGACCTTCCCAAGCCTCTAGCCCACTTCCATTCTAAGAGGAGCTTTTCTTTCCCAATGAACTATAGATTTCTCTTACTTTCCATGTCTCTGGTCAAATGCCTTGTTGTGGAAGACAAGAATCTAGAAATCCTAGTGAGCACATACTCTGATGCATGCCTTTAGTTTTCTGCATAAACAAGTTAACACACACACACACACACACACAAGTAGATCTATCTTTTTTCTAATCTTATGAAAATAGAGATAGCTATTAAATTTCATCATAAAGTTGTAATTGAAACCGTTTGTTAATACAATTATAAAGAAATATATCTCATTTACTTTTTAATTTTATTGTATGATTAATTGTGCGCTATCACTTTATTTTTGTATGTTCACACATCTCTAGTTCTCCCAAAGTATAATTATGCTGTTCTTTCCCTGAGTAGTAATTATAAAATAACATTTAAAACTCTTTTAATAATGTGGTAAGTTATATTAAATAAAATAACAATATCTTAAAATTGAAGCTGTATTGCCCTTCATATTTCTAAGAATATATATTTTAAAATATAAAAATAAAATTAGATTACTAGCAAAGTAGAATATACTCCAAAATAATAACTGGGTATTTCTTAGGACTTCAGTATTTGAGATCCATAATCAACAGATGGGAAAGAACCTAGTCTCATGTATGAGTCTCAAATGATATATTAAAATAATATATTTGCATACTATAATTTTGAAAGTATTGAATATTTTACTGAATTTCATCTTCAACAACTTCATTACATAGGTAGAAAATGTCTTGCAGTCTAATTTTATCAGTGAGGAAAGCAACAAAGTGCAAGTAAGTTCAATGACTTCTTAAAGGTCACTAAGTGAGTCTGTGCGAAGAGTGTGTATAATAATTAATGTCCCGTAAGTCCTGGCATTTGAATATGAATGCTATCTTCTCATTAATGAAGAAACCTGAGCTCCTAAGCTGGAATATTGATGTCAGATACATTTAATTCTCTTGTGGGTATAATTTATATTCGCTAACATTTTTATTCATACATCTCACTTGATTTGTATTTGTGAAAAAAATCATTATTTCCACTTCATCATTAAAGAAACTATGGCACAGGGAGTTTGAGTGTACTACTGAAGTCAAGAAAGTAGAACATGTGTGTTTGCAGGTTTTTATTTGTTTTTAAGAATGCAAAGAAGGAAGGAAAGTACAGAGAGGGGTGGTCACATAGGTGGAAATAAGTAGTTTTTAGAGTTTGGCATTCATTAGTGATTAATGTGTCTCTTGTGGCCTTGGGTTCTCCTATCTTCAGTACCTCATCTATTCACTAAAGCTTCCTTCCTCCTGGCCTGACAGTGGCTACTGCAGTTCCAAGCTGAAGAGCAATGCTTAAAGACAGAATTGATAAACGAGGCTGGCAGGAGAGTCAAAGATCAGAGCTTTCTGCTTTTAGTCACCAAGAAAATAAATATTTCCCAGAAACATCACTGAGACCTGCTCTTAGATGTGTTTAACCATAGTCATCCAAACTTTTTCTAATAGGATGAGAAGTACATGAAAGATGAATGAATGGCTCAGTCATTCCATGGCGCTATGATGGAATACTAAGTGTTGGGAGTTACAATAATCAGAAAATAATTTTCTTGCAGTTCCTGAAACTGTGAAGTTTATGACAAAAACAGGACCCCCTTCTTCACAAGTAGTTTCTTGAAAATTATCTGCTCCAAAATGGAGAGATGTTGTTCCTCACATATCAGAGATAAATGGCAGGGATGTGATGGACTCCCTTGTTAAGTGCTTGCATGAGGATTTAGTTATGTTAAGGAGCTCACAAGACCGGAGCCCTCTTGAGCTAAATACTTTCCATTAGACACCTTTTCACCTAAGGGATTGTTCCTTTAGCTGTGCAGAAGCTTTACTTTGAAAAGCGAAGCAGTTGCATTGCTTAAAGAAGGAGGGAGGTATATTAGTTGACAGTTAAAGGTACAGTCTAGCTCAGAGTGGAAATTATGGTCTCTAGTCACATCTCCACTGCAGTCAGATAAGAGCAACAAATGCATGCTACTACTCAGCTACATAGCTGGCAAAGAATTAAAACCCAGAATATACAAAACTCAAAAAACAAAAGGTCAAAAATTGGGCTTGTGACCTGAATAGACAAATCTCAAAAGAAGAAAGCAAGCCGTGGCTAAGAAATATCTCAGAAAAATGTTATCTAAAAAATGTTTATCATCCCTAATAATGAGGAAAATACAAATTGAAATACAGAGATTTTTATCTGACCTCAACCAAAATGGCAAAGACCAGCAACCAATAATACATGCTACAGGGTAAATACCTTCTTCAATATTGATAGGTCTGTAAAATATACCGTTGCAGTCACTATGGAAACAAGTATAAATAATTCTCAAAAAGCTAAAAATAGATCTACCATATGACATGGTGTGTGTCATTCATTGGCATATACCCATGTAGTAATAGGAGTGTCGGGCTGCGTCCCCGGCACCCGGCCACCCGCATGGCTAGCTTTACCCGAAATAATTACACGGAAACTGTATTCTTTTAAACACTGCCTGGCCCTTTAGTTTCAGTGTCTTATTGGCTAGCTCTTACATATCGATCTAACCCATTTCTAATAATCTGTGTAGCTCCACCAGCTGGCTTACCAGGAAAGATCTTAACCTGCGTCCGTCTGGAGTGGGAGAATCATGGCGACTCACTGACTCAGCTTCTTTCTCCCAGCATTCTGTTCTGTTTACTCCACCCACTTATGTTTTAACCTATGAGGCCAAGCAGTTTCTTTATTACTTAACCAATGACCTTCCTCCATCATTTCCCCTTTTTCTGTTTAAATAAAAAGGAAAGGCTTTAACTTTAACATAGCAAAATTACAATGGACAATTCAGAGTGGCGCCCAGCGTGGTAATGAACTCCACGTAAAACCTGAGAGAGCTTAATTTTAATCAGAGGAAAAAAAACAGAGTTTAACACAGCTTTTGGCTGTTAGTTGGGCGTGCTGTAGAGAGATTTCCTGATTCGGCATCAGCAGCAGAAAAAACCGCTGCATCATTTTAAAGCGAGGCTTCCTGAGGCTTGTGCTGCCAGCATGAACTCTGGCTTTAAAGCATTTCAATGGATTTTATGGGACTGGATGTTTGTGTTCCATCTTGGGATCGGAGGGAGAGTGCTTTGAGACCATGCCAATGGCTCAGCGCTCCCCGCCTGCACCTGGGCAGATGGCAGAATCAGGCTTAGGTAGGCAGAAGAGCATGGCGGATTCCTGCCACCATATAGAGATGTGTTTTCAGACTGCGCAGGGCTCTGCATGTCAGATTTGGTTGTAACTTGGATAAAAAGAGTTTCTATGCTGCAGGCTTAGTCTCAGAATTAAACGGGTGACTGCAACACCATTGCTGTGTGCCTGAAACTGTGCTTATGTCAGGGGCACCAAATGGATCTGAGGCAGGAGCAGCTGCTCCATGCTGAACTGTGCTGACCTCAGGCAGGAACTGCCGTAATTACCATAATTATAGCGCAGTTAAGGTTTAGACTCAGCAGGAAACAGGCAGTACCATATGACCCCTATGTGGCGCAACTTAAGTTTTTAAGAAGTGCTTAACATTTTAAGAAATGATCCTGGATAATAAAAAAATTACAGATTCACAATACGACAGATTCAGACATAAAAGACCTCTTTGGATCACAATGTTGGATAAATGTACGTAGGCTTGAGAGGGAAAATAAAAAGAATATAAAGAATAAAGTTAATGTTTTAAAAAAAGGGTAAAGTCTTTAAAGAGACAGAGTACAGATAGTTAAGAGATTAAAAGAAATAAAGAAAAATAAGCCACATAAAAATGGAAAATTCACA
>NW_004949137.1:820098-835792 GCF_000317375.1 Microtus ochrogaster | reverse complement strand
GGAGTAAACAGAACAGAAGGCTGGGAGAAAGAAGCTGAATCAGTGAGTCGCCATGATTCTCCCACTCCAGGCAGGTTAAGATCATTCCTGGTAAGCCAGCTCGTGGGCTACACAGATTATTAGAAATGGGCTAGTCCAGGTGTGAGAGTTAGCCGAGAAAAGGCCAGATATAATGGGCCAAGCGGTGTTAAAAAGAATACAGTTTCTGTGTAATTATTTCGGGGTATAAGCTAGAGCTAGCCATGTGGGCGGCCGGGTGCTGGTGATGCAGCCCCACCACTCCTAATACAACATACCCAGAGGACATGACAATTTGTTCCACACATACTTGCTCAGCCATGCTCCTTGCTGCTATATTCATAATTTTTAAACAATGGAAACAGCCTGAAAGTTCTTAGAAAGTTTTTAGACAATGAGAACAACCAACAAATTGATAATAAAAATGTGATACATACACATGATGAAATACTATTCAGCTGTAAAGGAAAATAAAATCACAGAATTTGCAGGTAGATGGATGGAACTAGAAAGAACATACTGAATGAGGTAACCCAGATCCAAAGAGACAAATATCTCATGTTTCCTCTCATTTGAGGCTCCTAGCTCTGAGTCTGAGATGTAAGTATATATCTTAGTAACTACAGAAATGAAAATGTAAGATGGGACAATTTCCAGAACAGGGATTTTAGAAGGCAGTAGAGAGGTGATGCAAGAAGATACAAGGCATCCCATTTACCTGACTTTCCTACTAGACTCATAATAAAATTTGGTTATCAGTATGTTTCATGGGACATTTTAGAATTTACCTATGGATATATAGCTTATACACTAAGAGAACTGTGAGATTTATTAAAGACTTATTTTATTAACAAGTACTGACATTTACCAGGAAATTATGTTTATGTGGAAGTAGAGTCTGAGAAAAGAAGCCCTAGGAGAACAGTGTTTATTAATCTAATTTACTCACATATGCACACTTATTTGGCTTCTGGTTTTGATGTGCTGTTTGATATATTTGATATGACAGTTCTCTTGCTTGGTTGTCTAAATTTTCACTTTTCATTGAGTTAAATGTAGAGAGGATAAAGCGTCAGATGATTCTTGGCAAACTACATATGCAGAACGGAATCTAAAAGATTTTGAAGATAGAAACATGGGAGTTGATACATAATGTTAAATCACACTTTTACACACATGCACAAAACAGAATATATACATACATGTGTGTGTGTGCACATACATGTACATACACACATATACATGAGAGAGAAAGAGGGGAGACTATTCCTAGAAGGCCTCCATTTTTCAGTTCATTCAAAAGCATAATAATTCAAGAAAGACTTGTTTCAGTAACCTCTTTATAATCCATGTTTTGGTGGACACTAGATTGACAGTAACTCCGTCAGTGGATTGAGTATGTAGACAGCACAGAACAAACACTTATCCAAAGAGATGTGGGTTCCAATAACAAAACAATATATATCATGCTTTAACAGGTAAATATTAGTGATGAAAGCAAATTAGAAAGCCTGAAATTGAAGTACTAAAATGTTGATCTCTATAGCAGACCTGTAGACCATAGACCTAAATGACTACAACCTTTGCTGATTACAATCAAAGCTAATAAACAGGAGTGTGAGAATAAGGAAGGCTATATATTATTGAGAGTTGATTCAAAAGTGAACTCTGTCATCTTCTGTGGCATTATCTTGGAGATATCACTTAGTTTCTCATGGCTAATACTCTGAGTTATAAACTGGAACGTTAGCTCTGCCTCACCAGAATCTTTTTCTAGATGTGATCTCTGCTGCACCTGCCTCGGTAGGAAATGCATTGCTTCTCACTCCTGGTCTTTATAGCCACATTTCCCGTTACTTTCTTTTTTAAGAGGCACCAGATCGTTAATGATAATCTATTTCAAGGCCAATCATTGGCAGCCTGCCCGCTCCAGTCCTGTGACTAACGGGCATGCTTAGGGTGATATAAATGTTCTCTTACAGTCTTAGATTCAGGCAGGTAGACAGCTGCATGATTTGTTCTGGTGAATCTCATTCTGACCCTGGAGTCATATTCTTGGCTGGCTTTACTGAACACAAAATTAGCTTGGGGAGTAAGTCTGGGTCATCAGGACTGCCCCTGTACCACAAACTCTTCTTTTCCATTCTCCTTGAAGCTGAAGTGCCTTTCTGTTTTCTCTGCCAGGAATTTCTATTCCATGTCTCACTCTGTTCCTAACAGTATAACAGCATATTCTACTATTGTTGCACAGGTTAGTATTATAATAATTTACAATTTTGCCCTCCCTTCAAATGATGTATGGAGGACTTCCTGAATGAACAGTGACTGTAATTGCCAAGGATATTGAGCTTCATCAGCCAATTACTGTGCACAGATGATTGCTCTCAACTATTCCTTGCAGCATACTTGAAATAAAAAGCAACTGGCCCAGTTATGTCAGTGAATTTCATTGCTTCCACCCATGGGCTTGAGGGGGAGAGAAGCAGGGGAAAAAGCATTTGCACCAGAGAAGATAAATTCAGCATGCCTAGTCCTTGCTTTCCAATTCCTATTTCCTACGACCAGCATTTTCACAGAACCTTCAGGGCTGGCGTTTTCTGCTCTTTTATAATCCATTTCTTTAATGGCAATGTCAGGCAAAGGTCTTAGTAAGGAGGCCTTTAGCTTGTGCTCTTTAAAAGGGCAAAAGCAGCAAAATAGTTTTCAGAGAATGAAGAAAATAATCTCATTTCTATCCTTTCTATTGTTTGTAGTTTTCTCTTGATTCTTATGGTCAGAACAATTTGGAGGACCTTTTTGTTTTCATTATCAGTTCCTGACAGCTGTGTAATTTTTTGTATTTGCCATACAGCTTTCCTTTACTCTTTTGCTATAGTTTAATCATTTATCTATACAGTCTGGGTCTAACAACTGTAAGCGCTGTAACTGAAATCAGTAGATCTTGTATTTCATTACTGCCTACATGCATCATGCTCAGTGAGCTTATCATCTGTTCTCAGTACATCCTGGAAATATGAAACTACAGTATACAAAAGCATGGTTGGCTGAATGAGGGAGAATATGCTGAGCCCAAATCTAATCATCTAAATGTTGGTTATCAGCAGCAAAAGATGGCCTTATCAAAAGCCCGAATACCTACAAAAGTCACAGGATGTGTGATGTCAGGGGAATCACATATTAACCAGATGTTTTTTGAAAAGCTCCTGTCCTGTTGTAAAGGATGGAAATACAATCCTCAGAATACGAGCTGAGCCTATAGCAATCCAAGATTATCAGCAGTCTCTCTTCAGAACCAACTCAGGAGATATCTCCACTGAGTAAAGAAGGCGACTAAATGTATCTAACAGAGGCTCTTTGTCTAAGCCTCTGTCTTCAGTAAATCTACTATGTTGTGTTAGTTTTCACTGATTGCCTGAAATTCAGTATCTTAACCCAATGCCAGAGGCCAGGGGGATTTTTGCGCTCTATGCTGTAGCCAGAAACCATGTGGAAGTCCATGATCCTTGTTCCTTCTGACTGTAAAGGGCAAGGACGCTTCTGCAGTGGTATTGATGACTACAGACTCATAGTTGAGAAAAACCAACCTAGAAGGCTTCTATGACAACTACCACCCCCCAAAATACAACAGACTAGACAAGAAACCATTAAAGAGAGCTCTTAAAAATTGTGATAAGGTGTAGAGAGCAGCATGGAGCCACACCTGATAATCAGCTCCTAACATTGGCTGGGGCCTGATCACGCAATGATTATCAGCTGCTTGCATATGCGTGAACCTATAGGTAGTGCCCACCTGGCAATCTGGGATTGGCAGCCCATGCCTACTTAAGGGCTGGGAGAGGTTTGCCCGGGAAGATAGGGGAAGAGAGGGGAAGGAGAGAGGGGAAGAGAGAGAGAAAGTGAATAAAGTCCTGGAATAAACTGCAGTGAGAAGAGCTCCGGGTGTTGCGTCATCCTTGTGGGTCGAGGGTGGCCATGACAATAAGGATGTTGAAGTGTAGCTCTCCACAACCAATGGCTTCTGGCCATCAGTTTTCTTTCAGGGACTCAGTTTTCTTTAAGGGGCTGGCCACCAGGTGTTTAATCATGCTCCAGTGACTATATGGACAACACATACTAAACTCGTACTGTTTTTTTCTTTCATTCTTTTTCTTCCTTCCATCCTTTCTTCCTTCCTTCCTTCCTTCCTTTCTGGCAGGAAGAGGCCATAAGGGTAGAGTGTACCCTGAGAGGACTGAAAAGCGAATGTGAGCAGGGTGCACTGTGTGAAATTCCCAAATAAAAATGTATTTTTTGGAAAAAAAGAGAATGTGTTTGATTTTAAAGTAATAACTATGGAGGTACTTTTAAACTGTATGCTTAAAGACATGAAGAGACAGCTCTTCCACCTTCCATTTGAAGTCAAACTTTTTGAAAACGCTGTGTGACTGACTGTTCATGCATTTTCTCCACCCACTTACTCCTCTAGTTCCAAAGGTTTCCATTCTGTCAGTTTGCTGGAATTCTTCTGAATACAGCGATCAATTATACTTCACCTGTCAGATGTGGAAGATTTTTTCTCAATCACAAATATCTCTTTTAATAATTGCATAGCTGGTTATTTTATTAAAGAATACATGGAAGTTCATGGAAACAGTCTATGATAATAGGTATACTCCAAAGGTCATTACTGTAATCAAATAAGCCTAGTCCTGAATTGGACAATGTGGCAATGAGGTGGCTCTATATCCTCCATCAGTGCAGAGTTTCCTCCTCAACTCTTCGCTGTCAGCATTAGAAACAAACATCTTACTTGTCAGAAAGGGTAGAAGGAGCACTATTACTGGAAACAAGAGGAGACCCCGTTTCAAATCTGACATTGTAAGATGTCTCTCTCTACCTACACAAATATCACTGTTGTAAAACTAATTTCCTTTTCAAGCCATGTACACAGCCTTACTTTCAAATATACAGGGCTTCATACGGTTGCTCTATATGTCTCCTAAGGGTAGCAACACATACAATACATAAAGTTTTTCCTTAACAATACTAAGATTTGTATTCATTTCTAGCTTTCCCTAAAATATAAACTAACAGCTCAATATATTTTATGTCCTGTACAACACATTCCTTGCTGGGCTCTGGAGTCCTAGTCTTAACAATGACCATCTTCTTTTCACCTCTGATTCTTCACCCATGTGAGACCATTTCCTCATCTTTGTCACTGTCTCACCAGAGGTTTCAACACACCGGGTTGAAGTCATCAACACTGACTCCCAGACTCCTTTATTGCACCTGTTTTGATAGAGCAAAAGAATTGTTCTGATAGTCTTTTTCTTAAGTCTATTTTCACCAACAGTTTTCATATTCCCCATGCTGGTGAATTCCTCAGTGCCCTTATTCTTTTTTATACATCCCCCAACTCCTGCCCTTTCCTCTTTCTTTTTCATAAGCCAAATGTTAAACTACCAAACCAACTGTACCAAAATTTGCTCTTAGTTGTACAATTGAACTTAATGATCTTCAAAATATAAAGTCAGTATAATACGCCCATTTTGAAACATAAATATTTTAGAAAGGACAAGTATAAATTTCAGCAGACAAAGTTTTATTGTTCAAAAGATGGTGTTAAAGATAAAACTTAACATACCCACATTTTAGCAACCTCATACACAAGATGTGTTTGTAACCAGGGCGAGGCATGGATTCTCCAATATTTCCAGCCTCCCTTAGTTATGTGGGGCCATATGATGACTTCCAACTTGAAGAAAAAGATGCAGTACAAGTTTTCTGAGAAATTACCACACACACACACACACACACACACACACACAAACTGTAGGAGCCAGAGGAGTCAAAGACACCACACAAAAACTTACAGTATCAACTATCCTGGGCTCATAAGGGCTCACAGAGATTGATCCACTAAGGAGCTTACATGGGACTGACGTAGGCCCTCTGCATATGTGTTATATCTGTGTAGCTCGGTCCTTTTGTGGAATTCCTAACAGTGAGAACAGGGCTGCCTCTGACTCTGTTGCTGGCTTTTAGGACCTTGTCCCTCATACTGGGTTGCCTTTCCCAGGTTTAAATACATGGGGAGATGCTTAGTCTTACTGAAACTTGATATGCCATGTTTTGATGATACTTGTGGGAGACCTGCTTTTTCCTAATTGAAATAAAGGAGGAGTGCATTGGGGTGGGAACAAAGGGGGATGGGAGGGAGGCACTGGGATATAAAATAAATAAACAAATAAATTTATTTTTGAAAAGATGCAGTTCAAGAACCTCCAAGTGTCATTTGTTGATGGAAGAGCTTTGCTCCCCTTGTACCACTGGCTGTCCAGGTAAAGAGCAGTTGTTTCACACACACCCCTTTCTCTAACCTACACTGAGGATAAGAAACTTGAATTCATTCAGTAAGATGTTTAATTGGGAGGATACACTCATGACACATGTAAGAATAAAGGTCACACATTTATCCATCAGATTAGACAAAACTGGAGGTCAGTGGAAAAGATGATGTGAACAGAATTGAAGACCTGTAGCTCATATTGTTAGAAGGCAGGCAAAGGTTTCAGGAGCCAGAAAAGGACACTAAGAGACTGCCTTAGTAAAGAGGAGCACAAAGATCTAAAAGCCACATGATGATGTGGCATCAGGAACAGAGTAAATGAGGATTTGTATAAAAATGCTGCTGATGTAAGGCCTAACACAAAAGCCAAAAGTGGTCCAGGAGATTTACCAAGGCAGACATTGTTTGTTGCTTGAAAAAGAAAAAGGAGAAGCTGTTGTAAATGGAAGAACAACAGAGAATAGTGAGTAAAAAATGCAAAATAAGACACACACAGTGGGGACTGGAGAGGGAGAGAGAGACAGAAGGAGAGAAATTTTAAAGAGAACTCCAAATTTTGCTGTAAAGAGAAAAAATAGCTTTTTTGAGATGGGATGAACAAATTATTTATTCTATTTTGAATTACACAGCAAAATAAAAGAATTATAGAAATGAGAGAGGAAGTTTACTGGAAATAGGTTTATGAGTACGCAAAAGAGGATGGGATCTGTGTAATGAATAAAGAATACATTTTTGATAGCGGCATATCATCACAATGGCAGCTGCAGTGGCCGTACACAGGAAAGCAGTGAGTTTGCAAGTAGTCTGGGCTGGTTTCAATTATTTTAACAATAAAAGAAACTAACTTAGAGTTAGTTGGTGAGGATGGAGAGGGTGTTAAAGTTTCCATGAGAGAAAAATCCTGGTGTGCTCATGTGGAACATGAAAGAATGACTGCACACGGGAAATACCATGTGAAGATTCATAGTCATAATGTGAGTAGTTTTCTTCACCTGTTCCCAACTGCACAGAAAGATCTTTCTCATGATACAGTTGCATCTTTTCAGAAGATCAAGTACTGACACCAAAACTGTATAAGGATAAGAAGGCAACCCTAGTGCTTTAACTTTACATATTCAACATTATTTTCTCAAAATCAGAAAATATTTGCTTTGTTCATGTTGGATAAATGAACAACTACACTATTCCTAATGGGCAGTTGCCTTTGCAATATTTATACAGAAATTAATGCACTTCTCTTCAAGGATTATTATAGGCTTATTCACACATTTGGACATATTAGGTTTTAAGCCCTGCTAAAGTAAAGCACTCCTATATTCTCAATTCTCCTATAGCAAAACGCAGGCAGACACTGAGAATTCCAGGAAGCTCCCAGACCAGCTAGCCTGGCCCGCACAATGGTGACCAAGAGATGCCATCTCAAATAAACTGGAAGGTGAGGACCCACACTCATTGTTGTCCTTGGATCATATACACACTATGTGGCAAATACATATCAAAAATCAGATAATAACATACAGAGAGAGAGAGACAGAGACAGAGAGAAGATTTAATATAAACTAAAGCCCATTTGACATAGATTAACAGTACACATTCTTTTAAAGTCTATAGAAATTACTTTTCAACACATCACTGATAATCAAGACAATAATAGAATCTTTGCTAACATGTTCACTAATGCTAATGGAATTAAGCTGAAATTGATATTTGGTATAGATAATCCAAGTTTGGAAAATTTCCCAGTAGTTTTTCTTTTTTTTGATAATTTATATTTTAATTTTTGTATTAAAATGTAATTTGAAGCTAAATTACAAAATTTAGAAAGCATTTGAACCTCACAAAAATGAAAACCTGGATTATCAAACTATATATGAGTTAGGATAAAGCAATACTTAGGGGGAGATTCATTGAGGCCAACTTTAGGAAAAAGTTTCCAAATCAAAGTCCACAGTGTCTACTGCAAGAAGTTGAAAGAAGAAAGGAGAATGAAATTCAAGAACATGGCTAGATTTGTACTACAAAAGTGATGTGGGTTTAACATTCTAAAATAAATGAGTATAATTCATCATTATTAATAAGTTGAAAGAAATGTTACATCTAGAAATGCAGTAAAGCACTTAGTGAATATATAATATTTGTTTCTTGTTTAAAAACTAACCAAACAAATGAACAGCAACTGGAAAACTCAAATTCTTAGTAGCTAGATGTGAGAAACCTGGTAAGGGACATCAAAAATGTTTTCTAGTAAAAAAAAGATCAAAGCATTGCTTCGAAGATGAGCAATAAGGTAATATGTTCATTTTGTCATTCTTTTCAATCTCTTGCTGCCTTCAAGACAAATGTTGAATAATAAACCAAGCATATGTTTTCAGTTGATGTCTTTCTTATCAAACAAAAGCCGGATGCATGACTTAATCCCAAAAGAATACACATTTTTTTTCCTTAGTCCCCTTCCAGAATTTAATACTAGGTTCATATCACCCTTTTTAGATTTAATTTTCTTGATGTCAGGGCTACTAAACAGATAATATTTTGGATGAAAATTCACTCAACGCTAAATCCATGTATTCAAATTTCTGTTCCCTCCAAATGACATTAAGGATGTCAAGATCGGAGCCCCTTGTCATACAGACATTGTGTCATTAGTATATAAGTCATCACATGACACTTCACATACCTCCAGAAAGCAGATGATTTTGATATTTGAGGCCACAGTATACCAACTAATACAGTCAAGGTGGAATAAGTCAACACTGGAACAGACTGAACATAAAAATATCCTACCTGAAAGAAATGAAGCCAAAGGAAATGAATTTGAGGGTATGGGTAGAGGTACATAGTTGCTTTTAATGGAGAAAGGGGAACAGAGAAAATGTCATTATATTTTAATTTAACAACAACAAAAAAAATCACAAAATTCCTAAATCCTGGTGGAAAGAGAAACTAACTCATCAGTGTCGTGTGGCTGGAAGTCACCAGCCTGCTTGTGACAGTCAACCTTATACTGAGCAGGCCTAAGGGAACAACCAAATGCTGCTGTTCTGCTAAGGAGCATAGCAATGATTCCTAATGACATTCTGCTCTCCCCATAGATCAGTGCTTCCTGGAATCATTATCAGAGATGCTTCCTCTTGCGGGAGACAGGAGCTAGCACAAAGACCCTCAAAGGGACAGTGTGAAGAAAGAATGCAATTTTGGAACACCTTTCTAAATAAGATGACATCATCATATCTCTCCCCTCAGGGTTCAGAGAGCTATGCAGAAGAGGCAAAGAGATCAGAATGTTTTCTACATTTTTTAAAATTAAAAATTATGGAAAAAATCATAAATTCCATAAAATTTGTCAGCCACCAAAAAATTCACCCTTCTCTGAAGCTGGAAGTTAACCAAACTGTGCTTGTGACTATCAACTTGTGGCAGGTTAACCCCCAGTTAGTGGAAACTCAAGAGACCTTATGGCCATTTTAGAATATATTTCTGTGGCCTTGCTTACCACATGAGTGGCTGATCCACCACACAGCTCACTAGCTCAACCATAGCTTGGCCTTTTTCATGCCCAGTTAGCCAATAATCTGAACGTGAGGGTGAGTATCTCCACGAGGTCCTTTGGTGCACTAGAAAGGAGGCTATAGCTGGTGAGTGAGACCCCACCAGAGCTGCTCACATCAGAGTCATTGGTCTGGGGCAGACAAAGGAAGAATTAGCTTATTTCCTAATGGAGCTAAGTCCTACCTTTATGGCACAACCCAACATGGAATAGAAAATAAGTAGCACATAGTTTTGCATTTTTATAATAAGCTTGAAACTAAACACTAGGAACCCTTGTCAGCCCCTGCTAAGTCGATTCCAATTAAGGCTCCTGGCAGGGTTCCAGCTGCTTTACTCCTCAAATAGCACAGAACATAACAAGGTTTATGAAGCATTCAAAAGTCAAATACCCTATTAACATAAACATGTAGTGAAATCAACTCTCCTACAATTATCAGCTTGCTTTCTTCCTTCCTCGTGGACTGGGCTGATGGAAAATGGCATTTCTTTCTTTTGTGCTTACTGGAATGCAAAGCAAGGCTTTGCCTGTCACCGAGATGAACTAGTCTCTGTGCCTGATCATTGGGTGCTCTGATCATAATGAATTTCTTCTGGTACCATGAGCTCAGGCTTTTGCTTTCTGTCAAGTGCTGAACAGCAGCAACAATAACAAAGGGTCTTTGTAGGCTTGCGGCTCTACCTTTGATTTATGTATTCCTCCTGATTGGCTGGGAAATAGATTTGTTAGCATAGATTGACACTGCCGAGATTTAATGTAAGAAAGGATCATTTCCTTGGCCATGAGAGTCAAACAAACTACAAATTGACGAAGAGAAGCAGCTAAAATGTTTAAAAGGAAAGGGAAACAAGCCAAAAAAAGGGGAGCAATAAGTTTTTGTAAAGTTTCGGTTTAAGAAATAAGGAAGGAGGCTATTATGTCAACAGCCAGCACCCTTTTTGGCAACCCCCTTAAAAGGTGATAAGTTAAATGGAAAAAGGTCTCCTTCGGACAACACCGGTGATATATCTTCTGTTTAACATACAATTCAATAATTTAGAAGAGGAACTGGGTAAAAGACTATGTTTTCCTCTCCAGTGAGCTATACAATGGTTGTTCCTTATAGAATGAAAAAAATGGCTTGCCTAATGAATGCATATGTATGCTTTCAAAATGAACAGAAATAAATACCCATGAATATTTATATGCATTATGGATGATTAAAAACATCACAATATTATGATTAAATTTTAATTCCACTGGTTCAGAAAAATAAGATGAAGAGTTTTAACCACCCCATAACATCTGTGACCAAACACTAACATATCTCCATGAAGCCAGTCTAGTGTATATTTGTATAAGCATAGAAGTCTCTTATACTGTTTATCATTTGGTGTTCTTATCATTTTTATTAAAGTATATATACATAATATCTTACAAAGGTTATTATCAGTGTTTCTACACTGAAACATTCCGTTCATACCATACTTAATTACATACCCTAGTGAATTCTATACCCTATAGCAACACGATTATTAACTTAATAAATGTTCTTAGTTTCTACTCTATACTGTGCATTTTTCTAGGGTGTGGGGTCTTTATAGGAGCTCAAAGAACATCTGGACTGGGGCAGCAGTAGGCTTCTTTGTTAGGCATGCAGACTGTGGTACATGACCAAGTCCTGCTACTATTCTCATTTACCGATTGTGTAAGCATGTCTAACTTTCCTTAACCTTCAGTACCACAGTAACCTAAAAGATAAGACGAGAAGAACACTTCCAGATTGAATTTTGTAAGAATCCTCTATTTAATAGCCATGAAGAAGATCCCCAGTGCTCAAGAAAGCCTATTTTACTATCCTTATATTAGCCCATTCTTCATTTTTATAACTAAAATTTGAAGCTGCTGACTTTTGAGTCTCCAGCTGTTTTAGATGCTGAAAAGTCAAACATCATAGTGCTGGACATCCTTGTAAATAAATGGAGGGAGAGGCTGCATCAATATACAGGAAGTCCAAAAATTGGTTGTGGGATGGGGCTCACTTCTGTAACCTAATTTTGAAAGATCTCAGGAGTCTGGTGGTTGCTACTCAATCCCTTCCTAGATCACCACCCCCAAGAGTCTAAGGATTTCTGCTAGAGCTCAACCTCTTACAGGTCACACCATTTATCAGCAGGGCCACACTGACATGAGCTCTTCTGACACACTCCAGCCATATCTCAGACATGACACTGGTGAGTACCTGGATTCCCCAGAGATGACTCTGTGTCTGTGGAGCCTTCAAGAGCTGCATGAAAGCAGTAGCATAGAGTCTTCTGAGGGCAGTGGAGAAAAGAGGAACCACACCAAGGACAAAAGCACAAGAGACTGACATATTTTAAATTGTAAATTAATCTAGATTTGGGTAAGACCACGGAGAAATTGTTAAAAAGATTGCCACTCAAGCACTACAACAGTATTGAGACTGCTCAGTGTCTCTGAAACCAAAAACACATGAGAAAAACTTGAGCAACACGTTGATATGTTAAATTCTTTGTTCAAATCAAACACAATTGAGTAATCAACTTTTATCAATTTTAAATCTTGATTATCAGCTATAATAATGTTAGCTGTTAGAAATACATGGATAATGGATTTCTGTAGTACCTTGACTGCCTTTTGGTATTCTTATTCAGCTAACCATAAAATTACCTAGAGAATTTTACAAAGAACACTTATATACTCACTCCCAGTTCATGAAATTGCACTTAATAGATTACATTTCCCCTTGGGGTTCCTCTGTACTAGTGCTACCACAAGTCCATACCTCTTTCTCTGTGGAAGGGTAGGGAACAGCTGCCTCCACATGCCTCGTTTGGAAAAACATGCACACTCTAAATGAAGACTGGGCTTCTGGGCTGGCCTCACTAAGCCCCAAGCTTTAGGCCTCTTCAGAACTCAACCATCGAAGACAGTTTCATGTCTTTCTAAGCTTTAAGCTAAGTGATATTTCAAACAGTTCATGACAACGTTGTCATCTATGGTAAGGGCCTAACTTTTGTTTGTCTTCCATCTATGAGGTGGGGCAGGGGATAGAACTGAAAAAGCTGAGGTCATGCATGCTCAAGTAGCTATCCAGGCTTAAGAGAGCTCCCATGATTGCCACGGCTTCACAAATGCAGCCACACATCTTTGCTGGGCAAATTGACACATGCCTGTGTCTCCACTAAAGAACTCCACAGAGTATAATCCAGATTGCTCCCATAAGGCCCCCTCCATGTGTCACAGGCGGATGTTTTCAATGACTTTGTTGTATATCCTGCCTTTCTAACAGATATTATCATTTATTAGATGCCTTTTCTGAACTCTGAATTCTTGTAGCAAGCTAAGATCAGTAGCTGCCGCTCTGAATTGAGATTTGTCATGAACATACATTTATAATAGATATATTGTTAGTCATAGAATACGAGGCAATAGTAAAAGCCAAATATGCATCAAAATGTTATTCTTCATATATGGTTACATAATCTTTTATCACTCAAGGTCAGCAGGGATTTGTATGCCATAACACTGACCTGCAAGTACATTCATTTGCCATGCATTTTTATGTTTGATGTGCTGTGATTTAATTAGTCATCTCTTATTGATGGACAGTTAGATCATTTTCCATATTTTGCTTCTTCAATGATGTAATACAAAGATTCACACAAGATATCTCTGCTACTATATTTTCCTTACTTGCTCTCCAAATGGCTCACAATAGTTGACTGACTTTTCTCTGGAAATGTATGAGGACTACTAGATACTCCATATTCATGCCAATATCTGTGGGGTCAAACTGTCTAAGCCAACTTATGGCTATGAAGCAGAATCTTCCTGTGGTTTTAATCTGTACTTCTTGCCCCCTTAAAAACTAGTAAAGTCAAGAAACTTCTTACATCGTTATTTCCTTCCAAAGGCTTTCATCTCCATGGCTCAGTTGTACAACCTCATTTTTCTGTTTTGCTCTTGCAGTTTTAAAGAAATCGTTGTATCCTCGCTAGTTATGTACAGTAGATATCTTAGGTACAGCATCATCAATATTTGTTTATCACAGTTCTTGAAGATGAGAGGTTTAACATACAGGTGTTGGCTTATTTTACTTTTAGAGGAGATCCTTTTTTTTTTTTTTTACCTTTGCAAGACCTTTTCATGGGGTTCTCTATGAGAGGGCACAAGCCCAGACAATCCATGACTTAATTCTCTCCAGAAGCCCCCCACACACACATAAGCATCAAAGTTCTTTTAGGGAGACCTAACTATTACTTTTATGCCATACTGGGAGTATTAGTATTATCTTTTCTTCTTATGTGCTATAATTTGATATATACACATCTGTTTGCTTGATGTCAAATCTGTAAATTTCTGTTTGTCTTTAGTTTGTTTCCCTATGTCCCATTTGCCATACCTCAAAGCTAGCTCTCATTCTTTTCTTTATTCCTCCTAATTCAGCCTAAGGAAGTTATATTATATTTGACAACTGGTGTCTATTGATTTCAGAACTGTTTTTTTTGATACTATAAATTAATCACAAATTTATTCTTTCCCACATGCACATAGGTTTTTCTATTAAAATGTTTCCTGCCGCCCAAACTTTTGTAATTTCAGTCCTTAATTATAATTCTTTGTTGTTATTGGTGGGGTGGTTTGCTTATTTGTATTTTAGTGTGGGAGAACTGTCTGTATTCTGTCAATCATGTTTTAAATAAATGCTGATTGGCCAGGCAGGAAATATAGGCAGGAAAAACAGACAGGAAATAGAAATTATGTAATGAAAATAGGAGAATTCTGGGAAGGAGGAAGTTGATTCCTCCCACTTTTGCCCAGACCACCGAAGCAGCAGGATGTGATCCGCCCCACTGAAAAAAGGTACTGAGCCACATGGCTAACATAGATCAGAAAAAAATGGGTTAATCAAGATGTGAGAGTTAGCCAGTGAGAGGCTAGAGCTAATGGGTCAATCAGCTTATAATTTAGGGAGACCTATGTGTGATTTTCTTTGGGGCTAAACAGTTGTGGGGAACCTGGTGGGACAAAAACCCCAAAAACAAGCCAAGCCCGTCCATGTTACAGTATTTTTTTTTTTGTTTTGTTTTGTTTTTGAGACAGGATTTCTCTGTATAACTGCCCTGGCTGTCCTGGAATTCTCTCTCTCTCTCTCTGTAGATCAGGCTGGCCTCTAATTCACATAGATCCACCTGCCTCAGCCTCCCCAAGTGCTGGGATTGAAAGTATGTGCCCCTTTGTTTGCGAGCTACCCAACCAGCAAGGAGTTCCAATCTGGGCACCAGGAGAGCGAGCCATCATTGGGGTGAGTGAGTGTGGTGGCAGCTGGGAACAGGGAACTCAGACATTCCTCACACCCTCCTACACTTCCTGGTCATCCTGCAGGGGCTATACTGCTCGTTACCTCCTCTCTCTTCCTATCCCACCCAGCTTACATCCAAAACACCCCCCCCCCGTCCCCCTCCCTCCCCCCCTTGGCGGCATAACATCTCCCAGCTTAGCCTGCTTGGGCGCTGGGACCAAATCCTAATCGGGAGGCCAAACGGGAGGGCAGTAGTTCCTTTGTCTCCATAGTCTGCCTGCAGCAAGCAAGGTAGGCCCTTTGTTTACAAGCTACCCAAGCGGCACGGGGATCTGATCTGGACACCAGGAGAGCCATCACTGGGGAGTGACATCACTGGGAAGGTACATCAGTGGGCAAGAAGACCTGATCCTGTAAAAGAAGATCCATAGGGGAGCATTCGGAGGAAGAGATGGGCAGGCACCAATGCAAGAATTTACCCAACAATCTGAAA
>NW_004949137.1:787777-814208 GCF_000317375.1 Microtus ochrogaster | reverse complement strand
CCCTACAACAGATGGGCACAGGAGATCGGTTCCTATGTATAACCCCAGCAGCACAGACATTAAGGGCAACATTGAATAAATGGGACCTACTAAAAATGAGAAGCTTCTGTAAAGCAAAGGACACTGTCACTAAGACAAAAAGGCAACCTACTGACTGGAAGAAGATCTTCACCAACCCCACAACAGACAAAGGTCTGATCTCCAAAATATATAGAGAACACAAGAAACTTGACTTTAAAATGCTAATTAACGATTAAAAAATGGGGCACTGAACTGAACAGAGAATTCTCAACAAAAGAAGTTCAAATGGCCAAAAGACACTTAAGGTCATGCTCAACATCCTTAGCAACCAGGGAAATGCAAATCAAAACAACTTTGAAATAATATCTTACACCTGTCAGAATGGCTAAAGTCAAAAACACCAAGGATAGCCATTGCTGGAGAGGCTCTGGAGGAAGGGGTACCTCATCCATTGCTTGTGGGAATGCAACCTTGTGCAACCACTATGGAAATCAGTGTTTCGTGTTTCTCAGGAAATTCGAAATCAACCTACCCCTGGACCCAGCAATAACACTCTTGGGAATATACCCAAGAGATGCACAATCATATGACAAAAGCATTTGTTCAACTATGTTCATAGCAGTATTATTTGTAATAGCCAGAACCTGGAAACAACCTAGATGTCCTTCAGTGGATGAATGGATAAAGAAAGTGTGGAATATATACACATTAGAGTACTACGCTGCGGATAAAAACAATGACTTCTCGAATTTTGCATGCAAATGGATGGAAATAGAAAACACTATCCTGAGTTAGGTAACCCAGACCCAAAAAGATGAACAGGGGAAGTACTCACTCATAATTGTTTTCTAGCCATAAATATGGGTCACGGAGACTACAATTGGTGAACCTAAAAAAGCTAAATAAGAAGGTGAACCCAAGGAAAAACATATAGTTATCCTCTTGGCTATGGGAAGTAGACAAAATTGCTGAGGAGAAAATGGGGATCTTGGGGGTGGGGAGGGATGGGGGTAAGGGGAGATGGGGAGAGACAAGTGAGAAGGGGAGGATGGTGGGAACTTGGGGAAACAGGAGGATTGGGATAAAGGAAGGTTGGATAGGGGAGCATGGAAGCACAATTCTTAGTTAAGGGAGCCACCTTAGGGTTGGCAAGAGCCTTGAACCTAGAGTGGCTCCCAGGAGCCCATGGTGATGTCCCCAGTTGGTCCCTTGGGCAGCTGAGGATAGGGAACCTGAAATGACCCTATCCTATAGTAATACTGACGAATATCTTGCATATCACCATAGAATCTTCATCTGGTGATGGATGGAGATAGAGACAGAGACACACACTGGAGCACTGGACTGAGCTCCCAAGGTCCCAATGAGGAGCAGAAGGAGGGAGAACATGAGCAAGGAAGTCAGGACCAAAAGGGGTGCACCCACCCACGGAGATAATGGGGCTGATCTATTGGGAGCTCACCAAGGCCAGCTGGACTGTGACTGAAAAAGCATGGGATAAAACCGGACTCTCTGAACATGGCGAACAATGAGGGCTGATGAGAAGCCAAGGACAATGGCACTGGGTTTTGATCCTATCTCATGTTCTGGCTTTGTGGGAGCCTAGCCAGTTTGGATGTTCTCCTTCCTAGACATGGATGGAGAGGGGTGGACCTTGGACTTTCCACAGGGCAGGGAACCCTGACTGCTCTTTGGACTGGAGAGGGAGGGGGAGAGGAGTGGGGAGAGGGAAAGAAGGGTGGGAGGAGGGGGAGGGAAATGGGAGCCTGGGAGGAGGCGGATACTTTTTTTCCTTTTCTCAATAAAAAAAAAAGGAAAAAAAAAAGGAATTTTATCAAGGTACACTTCCAGAAAATGCAAGTAAATAGGACATTTTAAACATTGTATATAATTAAATATCTTTTTAAAATAAAAAAAAAGAAAATATGTGCCACCACCACCTGGCTTAATTCCAATCATTTTTTTTTCTTTTCTCCTCTGACACTTCTAATTCATATAGGAATCTTTACATGCATGTATGTGAATAATGAAATGGTATAAAATGTACTTTTTATTGTTCTTGTTTAAGAAATAGCAGTCAGAATCCATCATAACACAGTGCATAACTAAAACATTCATCTGAAAAATCAATAATGAGCTCATTAGGTGATACATTGCCATATAAAAAGATAATTTCTTAATTTTTGTTATTATGGTCTTTTGTTATGAGTAAACTACATTTATGACATACTTAAAGTGAAAGATAAATATGACATAAAAAGTTGTATCAGAACCAGCCTCTTTACATCTTCCTGGGACAGAGACCTAGGTCACTTTCACCTCTACGGTACCTGTGTAGAGAATGTTGCTAGGACACAGAATGCTCAAAAGATGTGTTTACTGAGTGAACAAGGACAGAACACAGTGATTGATGCGGCTTCAAGTCAACAGCTTGCATTCTTTTGTATCTCTACATATCCTTTCCCTTCTTCTCAGTCCAAAATCCAAGATGAATTAAAGTTCTGCCAACAAAAGTCTGGTGCACCCCACAATGTGCATTCTTAGAAGACTAAGATATGTGGTATGTTAAGCAGAAAATGTTTCTCTTTCCAGGAAACCACGTTCCCTTTCTTGGATCCCACTTTATCTGCTTTCTCATTCTCCTTCATTCTTGGAGTCTGAGCTCATTGGTCCTATCTGCCTCTATTTCTCACCCAGAAATGCAAACCTCATCTTTTAGCAACTATCTAATTCTTCTATAATGATGACCATGAACACAAGTTTAATTTAAAATCCTTCATATCTAAAATTGTTCTGTGCTTACCAGGGGCTTTCAAAACAGGTTTGTGACAGCACTACTCTCTAGAATGAGGGTTGCACATGTATTGCTTCTTTTTACTAGAGAATAGGAACTGATTCTATTTCTGTGTGAAATATCAACTGTGTGTTGGCAGTAGGAGCACTCTCAGACTCCATGGAGAGTTAAAAGGAAAGTTGAAATTTTAAACTGTATCCTCTATGTATAGATTTTATGATATTTCATTTTCAGTTGTGAAGTGGTAAAAGGCATACATATTTCCATTTTATTTGAACATTTATTTTGACCAGATTGCAAATTATCTGTTAATTGAGTCTTGAATTGGCCAATACCCTACTTTAGATTTGCTCCATAACTTTTTCACATGGAATTTATTGAAGGCTTTTCTGCCACATCTGCTCATTTGGTATGTTTAATCTAGCATGGTGCGTCCTTTATATGCAGAGTGGGAATGACTATTGAATGAAAAAGTGAAGGAAAATAAGAGGTGAAAAAATTCACTTAGCTTGCAGCTATGCTGTTTAAATAATAAAATATTATGTAAGCTAAGCTTATCATTTTCCTGGCATATGATATACCCATGCTTTCATTACACAAATAATCCATGTTAATTTTCAAAGCTGAGACACTGGAGGTGAGCAAATTCACTTAAGTTAACAAAAAAGTTTCTCATAAATAACGACTTTCAGGATGCTACTGTACATGTTCATAAATGTTTATTTGTGCACTCTTTAAGCAGATGGCATTATGTTTTGTGAAGTATTTTTCAATTAACAGTAGGATTTTTCTCCCTTAACTTTAAATGCTCAAACATATTTCATATTTAGTGGTTTAAGACATTTTTGTCAAATATATCCATTTAGCATATGGATTAACTCAATCCTACTTTATACAAAATGTAGACAGTTTAAATTATTCAATATATTTATTTCATCTGACAATTAAATATGTTACTATACAATAAACTTTGAGAATTGAAATTGCCATACAATTTTTCCGTTAAGTATTTGGCCTAAGTTGTAAAATTACCTTCAGAAAAATATAAACCAAATTTTATCCTTAAAAAAAAACTCTTCTTACAAATACTAGGTATCATATTTCTATTTTTTGGTTGGAATCAAGCAAATGAAAAAGAAAGTATTTTGTTCTACTATCTATATTAAAGCACTTTTCACCTACTAGCAAACTAGCAAGGTTGAATATCTTTCATGTGGTTATGGGCTAGCTCCAATTTCCCAATGGGGTAGAACTGTATTGAATATCTCTGTGTGTGTTTGTGTGTGTGTGGGTGTGTGTTTACTGAATATAAAAGTTTTTCATACAAGATATTCTGATCTCTAGAGAGTAAGATACTTCTGAAGACTCAGTCCTAAGTGGGATGATGTGTTTTTCAAACTCTCCGGTCAGGAATCTGTGCAGCAGAGGAAGCAGAAAGATTGTCATTAGAGCCAGAGGGAATGGATATCTCGGACCACATGTGAACTCAAAGACTGACAGCGTGCACAGCGCCAGCATAGGGCCTGCACAGGTGCTTGCTAGTGTCTCAGTGCCAAGAGGGAGACCTTCACACAAGCATCCATCCCTAACCAAGTAACAATCATCTGTTTGCCTTTCAGAGTATTGTGCTTGTTCCTGAAGCTGGCATATGCACTCTCAATTTTCATTCAACAAATAAAATATTATATTAGTAAAATTGTTATCTCTTGTCTTATAAGCTGCTCTCAAAAGTATTTACAAGAAGCTTGCAGTGAGAAACATTAATTGAATTCCTTTTCCCTCTTAGCCCTCTTTTCTGTTGTTGTCTTCAAAAGCGCTGAGTGAGAACCATGTAACTCGTGTTATTTTCAAGATTAATAGACTCAGGGTGCAAAAGATGCAACACTCCAAGCATGAAGAATTATTAACTAGCAGCAACATTTGAGAGATGTTCTCACAGTTTCAATGCTTCATTGCTTCACTGAACAGTGAACAGAGGAGTTAACTTGAAGGCAGATGTTACCTTTGCACCTATTACAAATGCAAATGACTATCCCAAAAGTGAACAACCAGAAATTAAAAAAGAATGCACATAAAATTTTCAGATAAAAATTATAGAAATAATTGCACTGAGAATGAAAAACAATTTCTCTCCAGGCATTATTCTTTTAGTCCAGGGCTACAGTCATCATAAACGTCTGAGATGGGGAAATGAAGAGGAAAAACAAGCAAGAGTGCCCAGTTTTGATGATATTCACTATTGAACTGGCCCCTCTTGGAAGACAGGATCTATACACAAAGGGATATCCTCATAGAAATAGGAAAATATTACTTCAGAAAATATCATAATTAGTCTGAAATAAACATCCAGGTTTTTATTTCACAAGACACATACAAATTCTAAAGGCAAGATTCCAAGATTCAAGTCTATTTTTTTGTAATTTTTAAAAGATGTTATTTTATTATTTCAAGTATAAAACTGGTTTGATTGCATCTATGTATGTGCGCAACGTACATACCTGATGCACGTGGAGGTCCGACGAGGGCATCTCAACCTCAGGACTGTAGTTTCAGATAGTTGTGAACAGCAGTGTGGATGCTGGGAACTGAACCCAGGTCCTCTGCAAAAGTAGCATGTGATACTAAATGGCGGAGCCATCTTTCTAGTTCCTGAAGTCTGGTCTTAAAGAGGATAAGATGTCTAAAACAGGACATACTCAACACAAAGCATATATAACCATCTCATTATTATTTCCTCATTTCCATTCCATTTTCTGGAGTAAATTATCTTTCCTCTCTTTCTTCCGTTTCTTATAATGAAACAAAATTCTTCCTGATACCCTACACCAAAGATTGCCCTGTTAGCAAATGATTTTAAATAAGCAATCAGCGCCTCCTCTTTTAGTCATAGTTCTTAATGTAGGGTTAAAAAAACACATCTGCGTGTCTCACATACTAGTCTCACTAGGAAAGGGAAGCCAGAGGCAGCCCTTCACTCTTCACTTTCTCCAACACACTTTTACCAGGATTTCCTGAACTACCTCAATTTACAATGCTCAAAGCAGATACTACCATCATTCAGAAGTGACCGAGAGATCAATTGACAGATGATATCTCGCCAGAAGACCTAAGTTTATTTTTCCTTGTTCTCTTCACTCCCTGCACCCTCCCCCACTGAATTACCTGATACAGCTGCATTCTGGATTTGAGCTGCCATAATTGTCTGTTTGCTGAGTCTAGTCATTTCCAGATGAGATCATCTGCGTTGTCTTCTCCTCTTGCCTTTGCTGACTCGAGCTTCTGAGTAAACAGCAGAAAGGATTCTGAAGAGGCAATCTCTGCCACTCCCTCCCCCACCTTTCTCTCTTTCTCTCTCCTACCTCCTCTCTCTCCCCTTCTTCCCCCCACCCTGAAACCCCCATACTATTTATTTATTTATTTAGGTTTTTCAAGACAGCATTTCTCTGTAGCTTTGTAGCCTGTCCTGGAACTAGCTCTTGTAGACCAGGTTGGCCTCAAACTCACAGGGATCAGCCTGCCTCTGCCTCCCAAGTGCTGGGATTAAATGAAAGAGTCACCACTGCCTGCTAATCCTTTTATACTGTTCCCAGTACCCACTAAATAAACTCTATGCCAAGCTCTTTCTGCATGGTGTATCTGTCTGTCTCCCACCTGCTAGGGAACCTTTCTGGGCCTCCAGTCACCAACTGCTGCCCCTGGAGAGACCTGCCTTGTGGGACAGGCCTCGGGTCACCTGCCTCATGAATGATAACACCCATGGCACTTATCGGAGATTATTTGGGTATATAAAAGTTATGTCTTAACTTTTTCAGTTCCACTTGTGTCAGAAAGGAAAATGCACTAAATGAAAGATAAATTGACATTTTACTACATTTTTATAGCAAGGAAATATTTAAAGAGGCAATAGTAAGTCTTTTTTTCTCAGCTATTTTATGGTTATGGTGTTATTTTGTAGTTAACTAGGGTCAAAGTCAGAGTCAACATGCTGTTAAAGCTTTTGTACTGACTGCTCTGGTGAACTCCAGAGAAGTCCTCAGCTTCCTAATCCTCACTTCCCCTGTACTCACAACAGCCTTACTCCCCTACAAGGGTAAAACGTGGAGACGAATAATATCATAAAAAAGACTAAAGAGTCTTTGTAACTGTCAATCAAGATTGTCAAGATCAGCTGCCTTTGTTTCAGAGCACGGTTCTTTCCTTAGAGTAGGAGTGTCTACCTTTATTTTATTATTATTCCCTTTATTTTCAATGCTGAATCTAAAGGACCAAGGCCTCAGGTGCTCCCTGGCTGTTCAAAAATATCCCAGGCAGGAAGTAATCCCCTTGGGGAGTTCAGGGATTCTAAGGGGAGGGGAGTAACTTTACTCCAACCCTTCGTGCTCCTTCAGATAAAAACCTTCCAACCCTAAACGGAACCCTCAATATAGTGTTGGCACTTTTTATTTCCCAAGCTGGTTGATTTACTGTGCATAACCAATTACTTCCTCCCTTTGGGGAAAATCTTGAAAGAGCAAGCCTGGAACTTCTCCTTTGGAAGGACAAAGCTGCGAAGTCACAGCCAAGGCTCCTGACAGCTGCACCTGTGCAGAATGGCATGCAAGGCACAGCAGAGCTTTGCCCGTGCCTCCTGTCCCTAAATTCTGATGAAAAGAGTACATAAGGAATCTCTCTGGAATCCCACTTTGTTGTGAAATCTTGACCTTCCCTGTTCTTTCTTTTTTCTTTCCTATCCTTAGGGCACATCGCTCTTTAGGAAAATAAAAACAGCTTAGTTAGTCAGACAGTATCTATAGCAGATGTCAGTGCAAACTGAGAACCCTAAAGAGATGCAAACTATACCCAAGCAGCCAGAAATGACTACAATTCAACATCCAACAAGACAAACATGTCCAAAGGGCCATTGCAACAGATTCGACTCCACAATGTAAAGTGCTCCAATCAATGTAGCAGTAAAGGGGAGGTGTATATTTTAACACCCTAGGAGTTCATTTCCGTCAATCAGCGGCAGGAATTTACTTTGACGATATTGCCTAAAGGTGTTTTGGAATCGCTGGACATTTGGAAGTCTAGTCTGAAGACAGTATTTAATGGAAGAGGAATGTTTAAAAAGCTTTCTAGCCATTTGAAGCTGTTATTCTGAAAATAGCATTTCAGAATAATATGGCAATGACATTCGATTTGCAGGGGAGGCTGAAGCTCAGCCAGGGTGAGTGAATTGTTTCACAAATGTTGCATGGCTGGAAAGCCTGAAAACAGAATGCATCTGGACTAGCCACTCCCCACCACCACATGCTACGTGATTAAGAAATTAAGTTCCTTCCAATTTTTTAGAAGGGTTTAAAAAAATAGTTCTAGAAAAAAAAATTAAAGCTAAGAAACTTATTTGCTTCTACCTTAAAGGTAGAATAAAGAAGGAAAGGGGAAACGGGATAGATCTTTTCTTAACTTTTTATCTTCAGAGTGGGTAGCAGGTGAAAGGTAGGCTTTAGAAATGGGAGGAGTGTGCATGGCTTACAAACATAAGGAGTGAGTTTTAGTTCCCAGAACTCATCATTTACAAAAATAAAGCTGGACTCAGTGCCACACACTTGTAATCCCAAATTCTGGGCATGGAAACCAAGTGGATGCTTGGGACTCACTGGCCAGCCAGCCTAGCCTGATAGGCAATCTACAGCCAAGAGAGACCTTGCCTCAGAAACCAAGGTGCATGACATTCCTAAGGAACAAAAACAGACTGTACTCTGGCCTCCACAAGCATACATCAACTACACACACATTTTCACCCATTCCCGCATATACATCTGCCCCCACCCCAGGGGAGAGTCCAGTGACAAGCCAGAAGGATGAGGTACCCAATGATATGACAGAGTTTGGAATGTAGGAGAACAATAAAATCTGGCACCAATGATGCCTTCAAATGTTTGATTAGAATTGGTATGAGCGTTTTCTTCACAGTTCTATAATTCTAATTTTACAGTTCCACTTTACACTGGTTCTCTCAGGAATTTTCACTTCAGCAATCCCATAAAGTCATTTCACTAGCTGAGAAATATTGCAGATGTTTTAATGTTATGGTTACTTTTCTAAAAGATAGCTATGACTCACAACCAGACAACTGCACAGACAGACTCAAAAGGCACAGGAGGAGGTGCTACGATGGTACCCACAGAACATCTGGTGCTCATCACTCACTGCTTTATCTTTTCTTCAAACTGCAAGCTACACATAGTATTTCCATAGTCCTACTGCAATATGCAAATTCATTATCTTACCCCTACAGAGGTCTAGAGTTCTAAATTCCAGTGCCAACAGGGCTGTAGTCTCCTCCAGGAGCTTTGGAGAAACCCACAGTTACAATCTGAGGCTCCAGAAGTGATCATTCCTCTGGGCAACCATTGTTTTGTCTATCATAACACAATTAATTCCACACTGAGATAAGGAAATGGAAAGTCAAAGTCATAAAATAATTTGCTAAAAAAAAAAACTGAGTCAGGCACAAAAGAACACAACTTTTTGCACTGGTAAGGACAAACATGCTATTAAATCTTAATGAAGAATCAACAGTGGCTTACTGCATAGACCCCCTCTTCCATGAGACATCTGCCTAACTTCAGTTTCCTGCCTTTTAGTGTGTAGAAAATTAGGTAAAGGTAAATTATTAATGAACTCAAACCCAAGTTTACTTCTGAATTTCTATTCTTCTACTGCATGGAAGAATAGAAATTTCTGAAGAGAATATCCCAAGAGGAAAATCTATATTCTACATAAAGCAACTACAGTCATTGGTATATTCACTTCTCATGCTGTACAGTGCAAAGGGCTGACATTGGCAAACCATAACTCTGGCCTCACTTTGGTGATAATAGAGTCTACCCCTATATGGAATGACCAGACACGAGTGAGAACAGATCATGAGACACACAACAAAACCCACTTTAAGAGTTTATTGAGACAGAGAACGACTCGTGGGGCATAGGCCTGAGGAAGTTGGTGCAGGAAGAGAGTTTGGAGTGGGCATGTCCAGCTTTTAAAGTCTGTCTAGCGCATGCATATAGGGGCTTATGTAGCTGCACACACAGATCACATAACCATGCTGCACGTAGATCACGCAGAGCTTGAGGGCCCTGGGTGGCTATTGAAGTTGCCTGAGCACTTGATGACACATGTGTGGCACTGGAACCTGGAAGTGCCAGCATGTGAGGTGGCTAGACATTTTGTCAAAGCACTGAGTAATGGAAACAATAACACTATGTCTTATCTGCAACAATGCTCAAGCACTTAAACATGAGCTACTGTATCCACACTTCTGAATAATTCTTTCCAACTTGCCCAAAGGTCAGGATCTGCTTTTCACTGCTCACCTCGGTTCACTTAGACCCATGCAACAGAAGCAGCAGCAGTCAGAGGAGCAAGCCAACCTAGACCGTGAAGAAACAAACATAACTGCATGTCATCCGGTCGGGGAAATAGAGCAGTAATGATTTATTCAGTGCATTTAGTGTACCAAGACTGTTTTAAGCATTTTATGTGCATGGGCTCATCTAAACTTACATCAGCCCTTTGCAGTAAAAATGAATATTTTATGTATGTTACCAGTGAGAACTCTGGTGTTCTGGCTGAAGCCACACAACCAGGAATATTTGGTGTAGGATTGCAGAAACAGGTGATCTTCCCTGGTGTGCGCTCACTGAACACATGAGGAATCCCTCACTTGTAAAGACATTGATTCACTCTGAAGTGCACCCACTGAATATGTCGGATGGCCCTCCCCAGCACCAGCCAGGAGACTGAGCCTTAGACAATGGGCTGCTACTCTACGTCACTTTTTTCCACACAAGCAGAGGCTGGGATACTCTGAAGGCCTAATTCCTGTTGTTGTAAGGGTCTAAGATGCTAAGATGGACAAAGTTAACATACACAAAACCCTGGTCATGAACAAACACTACCATAAGCCAGAAAAGGTAGCCGCGATAAACCCGAAGAGCAGGTACTGCCATGGTCCACCAAGACCAAGTGAGGATTTATTTGGCCAAGACCATCTACACTTAATCACCCTAATTTTCATTAAATATTGTAGGGGACTGTAGGATCCAGCCAAATATGAATAGATCACCCAAAGGAAGTTCTTTTCTTCCAACCATTATCACCTGCCAGAGTAGGACTCAGATATCAATAAGTTTAATGGAAACCTGAGTCTCAGTAGTTTACCCTGAAGCAATACCTTGTTGCAGGAAGGACCATAAACTATGATTACCGAAGCACCACCCAAGAACAGACCATCCAAAAGAAATGCCTAATGTTCCAACTGCTATGGATAGGACCACTTGCCAGCACACACTCACCAGGACACCCCTTGACACCTCTTGCCAAATGTCAGCCAATCAGGGGTCCTGAACCTCACTCCCACCTTTACTACTATAAAAACCCAACTCTAACTGAGCTCGGGGCTCTCTGTTTATTCCAGTACATTGGACATCCAGAGAGATTGAGTTTGCAAACTTGCATAAAATAAAGGCTCTTTGCTTTTACATATGGAACTCTGTCTCTTTGATGGCTTTTGGGGGACTTTGTGGATTTGGGCAAAACAGCCTCAACAAAAACACTTCTCCAAGGCAGGGGTGGGGGAATTTAGAAATATTAGTAAAGAATATGAATACGCATGAAAAACAATAAAACAGAAATATAGAATAATACCAGAAGGTCATTCCAGTGAATACTGAAATCACTGTGTTTAATTTTCCATATGCTTATACCACAATACAAAAGGGGAAAGAAGGCAACAAAGACTTTTTTAACATGATACAAAGGACAACTCCAACAGTTAATTGCTTTAACAATTTGAGACATCAAGTCATTAGCACTCTGTTGTTTAGGAAGTGAAGCCCCTCTAGACCAAGTATCCTGAAGGCAATCACTCCCCAGGTAACCTCATATTACAAAAGATGGAGCAGAAGTACATTTCATATCCTGATGATATCTCAGGATGGAATGTATCTACTTGTGTGAGCCATCTTAATGTCCAAAGAACCAAGTAGCCACATTCTGATTTAGGATGTACAGCCCTGATTGTTGTTAACAATTGAGCAACTTCAAACTCTTTGACCTCAGACAAGGTGGAAATAAGCTCACATTTTCAGACTATCACAAAATATGTATCTGAAAAGGAAGCAATTATTAATCCTGTTCATAATAATATTCTCAAACAAATCAGTAAAATTATTATTGCTTGATTAAAAGTGCTCAGTTCAGTTTTGGGAATATAATGCAGTTGGCAGAGAGTTTTCATAGAACGCACAGAGCCCTGGGTAGAGTCCACGCACTGCATAAACTAGGTGGAGTATAGTGGCCCATAGCTGCATCCAGAAGGCAGAGGCAGGAAGATCAGAAATTCAATGTCATCCTTAGCCACACAAAGATGTGGCTGGTCTGCATTAAACACACTGCACCAAAAATTAATAAATGTATTAAAATGAAAAATAAAAGTGTTCAGATCAGCAGAAAAACAATATTATAATGTAATTATCTTACTAGAAGATTTTACCTAACTTGGTAAATATGATGGCCTTAAAATAACTGAGATCTATACCAAAAATCAAACACAGCTCCAAGTGAAGGTGGGTCACAAAATGTGGAAGCAAGATGACTGTACAGAGAGAGTTGACTATGGAATATGAGGAGATAAGTCAAATACACAATCTGTTCATTCTCTCAATATCAATTTCTTATTAATATTCTTTTGATTCAGTAAAGCCATTAATTGCCCAATTTTTTCTTAGAGCTCTGTAATAAAATATTGGATCAAGAACCCAAAATTATGAGACAAATATCACTTAAAGAATGTTAAAAATTCCCGTGCCCTACTTTTATTGGACTCTTTTTATAAGAACAGTCAAGCTGGGATATTAAGAAAGGCTTTGCTCTACTCAAAGGTGTGGCTTTCATGAGAGACTACACTATATTTTCTGGGAGACAACTCTAAAATGCTAATCACTTTAGTATATCGAGAAACAAAAAGCAATTAGCGATTGAGAGAGCTCAAATTATAGGGGTGCACATATATTATTTTGTCTGTTTATATTTACATTAGAGATGTTTTTAGAACCTTTAAAAGGCAATTTGCATTTTAGATTAAGTATATGTTTAATATTTCTTGATTTAAATCTTATGAAAGAAATGTTAGATGAGTTTTATTGCATAACAAATGAGAAAATTGTCATCTTGAGTGAGACCTAGTAGGACCTGACTCAAACTCAGTAACTTGTGCCTATGTTGAAATGGGAGCGGCGGGTGCATCCCCGGCACCTGGTCGCCCGCATGGCTAGCTTATGCCCCGAAATAATTACACGGAAACTATATTCTTTTGAACACTGCCTGGCCCATTACTTTTAACCTCCTATTGGCTAGCTCTTACATATTGATCTAACCCATTTCTAATATTCTGTGTAGCACGATGAGCTGGCTTACCAGGGAAGATCTTAACCTGCGGCTGTGTCGGGTGGGAGAATCATGGCAACTGACTGACTCAGCTTCTTTCTCCCAGCATTCTGTTCTGTTTACTCCGCCTACCTAATTTTCTGTCTTATCAGGCCAAGCAGTTTTCTTTATTAGTTAACCAATGAAAGCAACCGATAAGATACAAGACCCACCTCCATCAGTCCCTACACCCTTCCTGCTTCTCCTGCAGGGCATACCATCAGGAAAGGTACCTTATTAGTATTTGTGAACAGTAATCAAAAAATACCTTGGGGTAGATACAATTTAATCTGAATTATAAATAAAAAACTGAAAGAGGTGTTCGGGTTAAGCATGTCTTATATGTAAAGTACATGAGGAAAAACCTTATTTTTGTCTGTGCTCTGTTTGCATGCTCATTTACATGCACATGAGTATGTGTGTGTATAATAGCTGGCTAAATTTTTCCTAACGAAATCAATGTTGAGGAAATACAGTGACTTTCTAACTGGTTTCCTTCCATCCATTCTGTCATTCTGTTGTAGGAAACATGTAACTTGAAAGCTTGATCACAATATAGGAGACAATCATATTGTTTTAATGACAGATTTATTCCTGGTCACCACAGTACCTGTTCTAAAATGCACATGTGCAATCCATGGGAATATTCCAAAGTAGTATAGCTCACTCTTAGCACAAATAGGAGAATTCTGATATGTGATTCCATCACAATCTGCAGGGGCATTTGGACTAGCCTTCCAAATGTACAAGAACTAATATAGAGAGCAACTCAAGTGTTAAACAGCAGCAAATAAGACAGCTCCACAAGGAAATGAAGCTTGGGGCCATGTTTCAACAGCCTCTTGAGTTTTCTGATGGGAGGCTTTTCCTAGAGTACAAATGTGCACTGGAAACCCAAGTCAGCCTTGAACAGCTGAGGGAAGGAGAGAGATGAGTGGAGACACCAAGGCCTGAAGAACACAGGGTGACAACTTGCCGGACAAGACAAGTATTTATAGGATTCTGTGAAAATGTTTCTCTGAAGCAGGCCTATGCTAATCTCAGAACAGGGCTATTCCAGAGTCATCTTAATAACATTTAGCAACAGGCCCCCAAAGAATTGAGTGATTCTGATGTAAATTAATTTACTCCAAAAAAAAAAAAGATTCATCACTCTTTATAACAAAACCCAAACTACAGACAAGCTTCCAGTGTCAGGAGACAATCAAAACCACCAACAACTAAACCAGCCAAATGGAAACATATATAGGGCATTATAGGTGACCCGGGGCCACCAGCAGGAGCCATCCAGATAAGAGGGAAGTGTGAGAATTATCAGATAAGAATATAAAGGGGGCTGAATGATAATTTATAAAGATGTTCTGTCTAGCGTATTATGAGTAAAAACATAGCTCACATTCATAAACATGGATTTTGAGAACATCCTTGCTACAGTGTAATTTTGCAGCTATAAGAAATTAAAGCATTCATGTTACAATACTGGGCCCTGGGAATGATAATATAAGAAAAAATGACAGTCTTTCTTTGCAGGACTTAAAATCTAAACCTGAACTTTAGTCTATACTTTCTCCTTAGGACCATCCAGGTTGACTTTAGCTTCCCCTGACTGCCCCAGGGGATGCTATGGAGGACTAAATGTGAACTCTTCATCCAGACCTCTAGATGCCAGGTCAGAGTGAACACAAAAGAACAAAGAAGGAATCTGATATGCTTAAAAGGAAAAACAAACTGGAAAGAGGTGAGAAGGGGGAACGAAACTTTTCCAGTTACTAGCAAAGTCCTGCAAACCATCCTTTATGCTTCAAATGGATATTTTTTTTTTTAAAGTGCTGCTTCTTAATGTGGTGGAAAATAACTCAAGGTCTAGTGTTGTTTTCCAGACGTATTACCTGAAGAACATGTGGCATAACATTTCCATATAATAAAAGAAACTTAACTACCCTATACCCTGAAGAGAATGTGATACAACTATCAATATAATGTAAGATCATTTAAACTCTTAAACTATCTACTTGGGGGCAGTCATGAGATCAAAAGCACAGAGCGCAGTTCTCTACTTCTAAGTATTATCTAACACACACACACACACACACACAGACACACCCTAAAGACACACACACATGCCCTAAAGAAAGTGGTTTCTTTGAATAATACTCAGTGCTGATGAGAAAACTGAAGTATATAGACTTTTTATACCTAAGACACTAAACAATTGCTTATTCCCTTGCTAATCAATTTGGAGCAAGGATAACAAACAAGATTAAATTACAGAGTGTTCTACCATTTACAAACTTCAGAACTTCTTAGTCCAATTTCCTATTTCAAAATAACTAAATGTCCTTACAGTTTGATCATTAAATATCACACAGAGTCTCCTACATTAAATTTATGGTCAAGTAGCCAGTTGTTTGGAGATGTTATGGAAACTTTGGATTTAGTTGAAGGCAGCAGATCACTCAGGATGGTCCTTAGCCTCCTCCTGTCTGCCTTTCCATTAAGATAAGTGCCATATTCCCTGTGTAATTCTGTTCCGGCAATGTTTTTCCCAAGTATTTGGGAATGTATTTGAATCAAATACCTCAATGTATAACCAGATACACTAAACCTCATAAAAGAGGAAGTGTGGAATAGTCGTGAAAATATTGGCACAGGATTCAATTTCCTGAAAAGAACACCAATAGTGCAGGCACAAAGAGCAACAATAAATAGCAAATCATGAGCATTTTTCCTTCTGCACGTTGTTTCTGTCAGGTAAATAATACCAGTAAGTAACACAGACATTTGTACTTGGTTAATAAAGTCATTTCTATGACAATACCTGGCTATACGGTTTATAAGCTGGGTTTGTAATAGGAACATAGAAAAATTCAAAAATCAGATTAGAGAAACACAAGAATGCTATAAACTAGGGTTCATAGACAATTCTGATAGGAATCCAGAAGGACAGAATGCTGATGCAGCGAATCTAATGTATGAGTTTTGGATGTGAACAAGGAATTCATTGAAATTGGACCAGAGGTCACCCACAGTACATAGCAATAAATAATTTGCCTACATTTGGTCTCCTCTGAAACATTGAGGAAGGCCAACGTAAAAGGACATAGACCAAATAACATGGTGAAGGAAGTTTCCAGACAGATTAGAATTCAGGCTATATCACAATTATTGCTGTGGAGAATTTGGGGCAAAACAAAACAAGCAAACAAAGTAAAAAGCATTTGAAAAATGTATATAGTTTGATGAAGTAGAATATGTTGGAAGTATAGTAAAATAAGATGTGGTTGTTATAGACTAGAAATGCTAGAGGGGAGCCAAGAACTTTTCATTGGTTAAGAAAGCCAGGAATACACAATAGAAAAAAGAAAGTATCTTCAGCAAATTGTAATGGTCTAACTGGATGTCTGCGTATAGAATAATGCAAATAAATTGCCATTTATTTCTCTGTACAAAACTCAAGACCGAGTGAATCAAATACCTCAATGTATAACCAAATACATTAACCTGATAAAAGAGGAAGTGTGGAATAGTCTTGAAAATATTGGCACAGGATACAGTTTCCTGAAAAGAACACCAATAGTGCAGGCACAAAGAGCAACAATAAATAGAACCTCAAGAAACCAAAAAGCTTCTGTAAGGCAAATGACACCATCAATAGAACAAAATGGCATAATACAGAATGAAGTTCCTCATCTGCTAGAGGGCTAATATCCAAAATATATAAGGAATAAAAGAGACTAGACATCAATAAACCAAATAATCCAATTAAAAACTGGGCAACAGATGTAAACTGGTAATTCTCAACAAAGAAATCTTAAATGGCCAAGAAAAATCTAAAGACATGTTTAACATCCTGAGTCATTAGGGAAATGCAAATCAAATGACTCTAAGATTAAGTAGAGGGAGGTAGGAAGGAGATGAAAGAAAGGTATGAGAAGAGATGAGAAAGGAAAAAGTGTGGTAGGTATATAAATAAATTTTAAAAATTAATAAAAAATAAAAGAAAAAAATTACACCTTACCCCATCAGAGTAACTAATATCAAAAATACAAATGACAAGTCATGCTGGTGAGGATGTGGAGCAAGAGGAATTGCTGGTGTAAGTGCAAATTTGTGCAGCCATTTCGCAAATTAATATAGTGGTCTCTCAGAAAATTGGGAATCTACCTACCTCAACACTCAGTTATACCACTCGGGTATATACCCAACGGACTCTCTATCCTACTACAAGGACATGTGCTCAAATATGTTCATAGAAGCTTTATTCATAATAACCAGAAACTGGAAACAACCTAGATGCCCTTCAGCTTAAGAATGGATAAAGAAAATATGGCACATTTATACATTTGAATATTACTCAGCCATTTTTAAGTATAATAAAATCTACAGATACATTAATTGAGCAAGAAGAAAATCATACTGAGTGAGGTAACTCAGACCCAGAAAGACAAAGTATATATACTCCCTTATAAGTGCATAATTAGCTGTAAAATAAAGGATAATCATGCTAAAATCTACAGACCCAAAGAGGCTAAGTAAGAAGAAGGGTTCAGCGGGAGATACATGGATCTATCTCCCTGGAAAGGAATAGATTTAGCAGGTAGATTGGGGCCATGTGAGAATTGGAACAGGAGGGATCAGGTTGGAGGAGGAGAAGGAGAGAATATGAGGAAAGATGACTGGAATTGAGGAGGGGTGCATTTGAGGGGCAATTTGGAAACGTAGTGCAGTGGAAACTCCCTGGAATCTATGAGTATGACCCTACTGAAGACTCCTAGTAATGGGGGATAAGGATTGTGAACCAGTCATGTTCTGCAGCCAGGCAAGACTTACAGCAGTGACACTGAAACACCAGTTTAGCCATAAAACTTCAACCTACAACTTGTCCTGCCTGTCTGGTGTTCTTGAGAGTGGCTGACTAATGACTACTCCAATGAGTTGGGGTCCTCCCCAAGAGAGGGAGCCTATGCTCAACCCTTCCTGGATTTCTCAGAGACCTAGGATAGAACCAACCCCCCCCCCCCTCTCTCTCTCTCTCTCTCACACACACACACACACACACACACGAACAGCAGCAGAAACAACAAGAGTCAATGAAATGATTCCTAGTGATATTCTGCTATACTCAAGCCCAACCATCAAAGAGGCTTAATCTAACAAATGATAGGAGCAGATGCAGAAAGAGCCCCACACTCAAACTTTAGACAGAGCTCAGGAAACCCCCTAAGAGAGGAAGGAAGGGTTGTAGGAGCCAGAAGGACACCAGAAGAACACAGCTCACAGAACCAACTAAGCAGAGCTTATAAAGGCTCACAGAGACTAAAGTGACAGCCAAAGTCACTGGCTCTGCCTACATGGGCTGACCTAGGTTATCTGCATGTATGTTATGATTGTGCAGCTTGGTGTTCTGTGGGATTCCAAACAGTGGTAGCAGGCACTGTCTCTGACTTTTCTCCTTGCTCTTGGTATCCTCTTTCTTCTACTGGACTGCCTAGTCTAGTCTTGATATGAGGATTTGTGTCTTATCTTTTTCTAGCATTTTTATGCCCTATTTTGTTGATATCCCTGGGAGACCTGCTGCTTTCTGAAGGGGAAGGAGGAGCAATGGGTCTGGGGATGGGTGACTTGGAGGAATGGAGGGAATGGAAGCTGTGGTCATGATATATTGTTTGGCAGAATAATATTTGATAATAATAATAATAAAGACTGCAGATTCTCTCCTCATGACATGTCCTGGACCCTTTGGGGGTATATGTGCATTGTGACAAGGTAAAAGAAGGCAACCTGAGATGAGACAGTCCGTGTGTCTGCATATGTGACTTTCTCAGGGGTCATCTCTGCAAACAGCTCTGTGATGTGGCTGTGATCATAAGAAGCCTGTAAGAGGGCGGGGCCTGGGAAACTCTACATTGTTTCTAATTTCTAAAAATCTCCACAAGCTACACAAGGTTTATCAGCAGTGGGCTAAAATCAATCCTCTGAAAGTTTCAAATCCTCTCCAAAAAATATACCAATTTTACCTTTCATCATTTTCCATATCTGCCTTGTGCAGACCTAGGGAAGATAAAAATATTACTTCATATCACGTATCCAGCCACTTTTCTTTTCCAGACTTCAGTACTCAGAAAGACCCAGTAGTGTTAGCAGAAATAACATTGTCCCCAAAAACCTTCCTAACAGATTTCCGCAATGGCTGCTGAAAGTCTCCAAAGAGAAATTATTTTAAAGCATGTTGGTACCACAAATGCCATGCAAATAGATACCACAGGAAAACAGCTGCTGTCAGAACTAATGCCCTCAGAGCTTGCTGGTCTCAGTAGTCTCTGTAAAAGGTCAATTAATACAAGAGGCATGATTAACAACCAGGGTGTGACCAACATCTTCCCAGAAAGTAGGACGAAGGGAGACTAAGGGTCCTCACTTCTCAGACACAAAAGCTCACTAGCCATGCAGACCAGGCAGCTGGCATCCATCTTTGTAAAGATTTCTACTTTCCAAAAGAGAACATAATTCTACTTCCCTGGTGGATTTCTTAACTTATAGCTGTCTGAATTGAAATGGCTGATGTTTTATTTGGGAAATTGACTGCAATTTTATTTGGAAAATTGACTGCAAAGGTGATTGCTTTCAGATTAAACAGTTTAAAAATTAAAATTTAGGGAACATGATAAGAAAACTCAAGGAATAGAACTCTACCAGCTAAAGGTAGAGAGAAAAGATAGCAGGCTAGTTGTCCTTGGAATAGTTCTTTAGATAATTACATAATTAGGAGGAGATAGGGATAGAACAGTTATATTGATTAGCTGTCTAAAAATTTGCCCTATTGCTAAACCTGAAGCTTGACATTTTGTTACTGAAATAAAACATGTTGTACAAGCTTTCTTTGATTCCTATATAAAGGCAAGTATTACACCAATGTTTTGCACTTTACGGCTTGCCCCTGGGATCTAAGCTCCTTTTGAGCAAAGTCAATTCTCATTTTAAAACCGACTGCTCAATTCTGTCTCCAGCTCCATGAGTTCCAGTCAGTGTCTTCCAGAGCAGTTAACAGAAAAAATGTGCTTAAAAGTAACCTATACCCAACATTTTAGTACCCCATCACCCACTCATTGGCTTCATTTGTACTCTTTCCCCATCATAAAACCCATCCTGGGGAGACCTAATACTTACTCACCTGAGCACCCAGGAGCCTCGAATCACCTTGCCCAAACCTGGCTTTTTCTACATTTAAGAGACCAAACACTCCCATGCATTGCTCCTATATTTGTGTTTTGTTTTATATGTGTCTGCTACTCCTTCTTACGTGGGTTCATACAGTTTTCTGTTCAAGGATTGGTCAACAGGCAACAAGCATGTTTTTGAGCAAGTAGGCAAGGAACAAACCACAACAGGATTTGGAAGCAGCTTGGTGAATATGGAGCAAACATTTAAAGTAGTGCCAATTGATCAGGATCTGGGAGAGACACGTAATTTTTCCATAAGTGACACAGGAAAGAGAGAGACACAGGACTCCGCTCTGTATGCCCAACTGAGAACAGGAAGCTTACTATGGTTCTCACGGTAGAGATGGTCTGTACTGTGCTCTATCTGTTAACTAGATTCTGGATCTTTATAATTTTAAGATGCTGCATATTCTGTTCACACTACTGTACCCAATGGAACTGCTTTTCTGATTTCTTTTACACTGAATTTTAAGCAACTATAATGGATGATGTACATAAACAAGAGAAAAAAAACACAGTGTTGCTTTTACTCCTCCTGGAAGTTAAGGACCAAATGAAAGAGATTTTAGAAGCAAAAGGTTTTGGGAAAGATATAGAGAACTCAATCAAACAGCAGTTTAATTGAAAACTAATGAGGTGAGGAAGTTGGGCTTATTCAAGATGAAAAATATTTCATTATATGTTAGCTTGTTTACTCACTCTCTAAGCAAGTGTTTTCAATTCACTCATATAAATCTAGAGTAAAATAATACTTTATTTATCAAAACTGATCAAGTAGACGACCAGTCTGTAGTTATTCTACCTATGCACTTACTCCTTTCACACTGATAATTGCAAAATTTGGAGAGTTTGTATATGTTGCAAAGTATTTGATACAGCTAAAGATGAATATCCATGACAAGAAAATTTGAGGCGCTGTGTTAGAAAGGAATGCATCCATCCACTTTTTAACATACCAATTTAATTCTGGAAATAAACATTTAAAAATACAACAATTATTTTTTCTATCTTTCATCATCCTATTTTATACTTTGAATTGTTCCCCTTTCTTTGACTATCGCATCCACTTAGTTCATCTGTGCTTGAGCTCATGCTAGCTAATTCATTGATTCATGAAATGTCCCTCTTTTTGCCATTGGATAAGATTGTTATCATTTTCTGAGGCATAATTCCAAGATACCTCACTTTCTAATCTCTTCCATCCTATACTACTAGGCAGAATAAGTCATTTCTTTTTGCTACAAAGTATGATGGAATTTGGGAGTTCTTTTATGTGTTTTTCTGGTACATACTGTGAGATCCGGGAAAATTCTGGTCCCTAAGATACATTGTTTATAAAATGGGTAAAACAAAACAGATATATTCAAAGTTTCATCTGAAATTTAAATGATTGAAGAGAAAAGTAGATGGGATGTTTACGATTCAGATATAAAATGTTCTTCACAGATGTGTGCCTTTGTTCACTTGGTCCCCAGCTGACATTGCTGTTTTAGAAGGCTGGGAAGACCTTGAGACTTTGATACTAACAAAAGTGGGTGCTGGGGTGGGTCTGAAGATGCTATCTCCTGGTTCTGGCCTGAGCTCACGTGGCGCTCCTGCCATATACCCCTTTCAGCATGGACCAACCTGCTGCTGTCATTGTGTTTTCCCCTCCGTAATGGATTAATACCTCTGATACCATGAGAAAAAATAAACCCTACATAAATCCTTCCTGGTTTAAGTTGCTCTGACATATATTCTGTCATAATGACAAAAAAAGGACTTAGAAATAAGGACCAACATAGTGTAAGTACCTAAAGTATTATTATAGCTCATTTTAATCATAATATCTAAATATTTATGCTGTCTGTTTAATCTATTTATTGGTTTGTCAGATATCTGAATTTTTAATATATGTCATTTTATTCTCACTACTTTATCATGACATAACAGGTATCCAATAATTCTGTTGAAGTGCAATACAGTGACCCTAAACTTCTTTTTGTGCAAATATCTAAAATTAACAGGATAGCAAGAAGAATCTCTTTATAAGAATTGCTTCTTTTCTAAAGCAAGCACAAACAATTTTCTAAAATAGAAAAAAAAGTACTTGCAGCAAAGGAGCCTGGAGTTGTACATAAATAACAAAGTTTTCCTTATGCAGTTGGGTTACCAAGGGGAGGAACTGCAGTTCTGGCCATGTAATATAGGGAGAGTCCCAACATTGTAACATAGGGAGAGTCCTAACAAAGTTTTCCTTATGCAGTTGGGTTATCAAGGGGAGGAACTGCAGTTCTGGCCATGTAACATAGGGAGAGTCCCAACACTGTGCTCTCTCACAGGAACTTTCTGATGTCATTGTTAAATTAATCTAAAGAAAAATTGTAAAAGAAATTACTTCAAGCAAATTACTATTGGATATATAAGTTACAAATATATACATATATTAATAACAAATGAAAATTTTGATTCTGACGTTCTCTGGGGTAGAGCTAAGAAGTCAGGAAGGCAAAGCATGATTTTTTGATGGATGGTTCATCCTTTCGCAAAAATAAGTAATTCATCAATGATAAATTCAGACAGTAGGAATCCTGGTTCCAGACAAAGATTAAACAAGGTATACAAAGTCATTTTCCCAGTTGTACATACAATGTCTGATAAGATAGACATTGTTTCCATATGCTGAAGTAAATGCAAGGGTGTAGCAGTATTTTTAGTTGGAAGGAAGAGAAAGTAACGAAGTAAAGTTACTTTTAGAGCATAAAAACAATATAAAATTTAAAATTATATCACAGAATCATCATGCAATATTATTTAATACCGTTAGCAAAACTCAACTGTCACCTGAGACACCTCCCTGTTAGTACGTCTGGTGCAAAACGCACTGGTAATAAAGGGCCAGTTTGAGTGCCAGGCCCCTACCTCCTCCCTGTCATTACTGTTCTGCTTCGAAGAAAGAGGGCTGCATATTTTCCATTCATTGTAAAGTCACTCAAATCTATATTGACTACAACAGTATTTTCTTCTCCAGTCAGGGCGGCAGTTGCTTTTAACAGAAACTGCAGCATCTGTATCTGTCTGTAGTATGCAATGAAGCCTTTTCCATTGAGTCCATTATCTTATTGTGAAAATATTGCAGATACATATTGCAGAAATTACAAATGGCAGAAATTATTTTGTCTGTTTTCTTTCTCTTCTCTTGAAGGTAACAATTACTGAGTCTTCCTTCTTAGGACCAGATTTCCTTATTTACAGTAGAAAATCCCGTTATGAGAACTAAACCAGCCATATTTGCCATAAACCTGTGCAACAGTCAGTGCTTGTGCAGGTGAGAGGCCCTAAACAGTCAGTGCTTGTGGAGGTGAGAGTTCCTAAACAGAATTCATGCTACTGCATTTCCAAACATGCATAATTCAGCTGAATCCCAATATTTATGATTTTACCCATAGGTTACTGCCATTCCCATCCTTCCTCAGAGAAGCAGACAGCTATTAATACAGGAGCTTATCACTGGGCAAAGGGCAACAGTAAGTGATGGTGTAATGCTTGGTCCTAAGTGCACATCCACACCACCCCTCAAAAATAAATAAATCTAAGAAAATAAGAAAACAGATAATGAGAAAGAAAGGGCAGAAAGGAGGAAGGGAGAATGGGAGGGAGGGAGGGAGGGAGGGAGGGAGAAAAAAATGAAGGGTAATTTTCTTTCTTTTTTTTTTTTTTTTTTGGAAGCCTGAGTGAATTTTTTTTATTGAAATAGATTGTTCTCTCATACAGTACATCCCAACCACAGTTTCCGTCTCCACTCCTCCAACCTCCCACACACACCTCCCCTCTCCCCCTACTTAAGAAAGAAAGAACAAAATTAGTTTTAATGTGGCAATGGAAAGCTGCTCTGTATGCCTTTGTCTTTTTTTTTTACAGTTACAATATTTATTTTATCTTTTTTTTTTTTTTTTTTTTTTTTTTTTTTTTTTTTTTTGCACCGGGTAATTTTCTTGATAGCAGGTAGAATACTTCTTTTAACAATGTGAGTAACACCTTGGGAGGTTTTGACAGACTGCCCAGGGGCAAGGTTTATGGATGCTCCTTGAGGAAAACTTTGACATCCTACATAAAATGTTCTCAGTGAGTCTTTGTTTCTATCTGTATGCCCTTGATCTCTCCCTACCTCTCTCTTTAAATAACTATCTGCCGCTATTATAAATATACATATATATACATATATATGTATATATGTACACTTATATCATATCTTATATATACATTGTTCCTACTAAACACTGTCACTATAAACATAACTTTACTACTGTGTGAGATCAAATTTGAATTTTATTATAGGTACATTAAATAAAATGCCATTCAGTGAAGAAAATTCTGTTTCAAAATCACTAGGGGAATGTATGAAAGCTTTTGTGTTTAAGATTACATTCATAAATGTCACTGTCTTATTTTAGTTGCTATGTGACACACAAAAAAAAAAACACAGAATAGTAAGGAATGTTTTAGTGATTGAATGGCATATAAACCTGTGTGTAGAGACTATTAATTGCATCAAAATGAGCAAAGCACTGCTACCTTCACCCCCACTGTGGAAAAATCCATTTGAAATTGTCTTATTCCTGTTCTTCTTTGTTCTCTGATATGTGAGGTGAGTGATCTCTAGGGCATGCTGCAACCAGGACAGCTAACAGGCTTGTTTCAATCGAGGTACCCAGAAGATGCTCCTCAATCAACAATGGAAGAGGCACGATAAATGTCTGTTTACTAGAGATAACACCATCTTCCTAGATGTCAGTGTGAGGTGCTCCTGGGCAACAAACACTAACTAGTTCGTTGCATCTTAGACTTCCCCTGGATATTCTTTCTACATCAATAGAATCGACACTGCTTCTTACCATGATAGAAAAGCTCAAGATGGCATTCACACTTAACTATTTGTTTTTGCAAATTATACTCCGCCTTGATCCAGGGGGTGGTGAATGAAAGATGTTTTAATTAAGATAATTATAAAATAAATTAAAAACCAACAATGAGTCAAAGCAGAAAAAAGAAACTAACAAAATAACGCCTTTCAGGAGTTCCCAGCATGACTAGAGCAGCACAAGCTGGAGGTACTCATTTCATCTGTGTTTACACATTATATACATTTTGTGCACTGATGAACACTGTATTTTGTGCATACTCCTCATTAGAATTTTCCTGATTCCTTTTCAAACAGCACTCTTATTCCTTATGCAGATTGTATCTGTTTGTAAAGTTCTTTTCCCTCTTCTATAAGAAAGTATAAATAATTATGCATCCAAACTATAACAATGATTCAAAAATGAATAGATTTTTCTCTACTCTGACTGAAAATAAATATGCCATTTTAAAGATTATGCTTTCCTCATTGGCCTCTTCCACTTAGAGTGGACAGCTTTGGGATTTCAGTCAACTGAAAGAGCACTTCTCTTGGATCTGCTTTGAAGCTTCTGCCGTCTTCTACCTCCAGCTTTTCTAGTTGGTCTCAGGGAGTCTGGAAGAGAGATGAGGAGAGACTGACACAGTTCAGCCTGGGAAGCCACTTCTCCTGTGCTGATGCACACAGATGACTGGAGGTGCAGACAAAGCAGGGCATTTTCTAAGAAGCTAGAAGAAAAGGTTGTAAATATAAAAACAGTAAATGCCTGAGGAGATAGATATGATCTCTTTATTTGAGCATTGAACCATTCATACATATTCTTCTAAATATTCAGGGATAGCTCAACAATACACATAACTCATAGATATAATCTTTAAGCATACTTGATAGAATTGTTACTGCACATCTATAATCTCACCATTTGGGAGGAGCAAAGACAATCAGGAATTCAAGGACAACCTTGACTACATAGCAAGATCAAGACTAGCCTTGGGTACATGAGATGCCATGTCAGAAACACACACACACACACACACACATACC
>NW_004949137.1:769617-787677 GCF_000317375.1 Microtus ochrogaster | reverse complement strand
CACCACCACCACCACCACCACCACCACAACCACTCCAACCACTACCACAACTACCACCACCACAACCACCACTAAAACTACTACCACCACAACTACCACCACCACAACCACCACCGTCACCACTAACACTATTAATAACAGCAGCAAAAAGAAAAATTCTTGAAGACAAGAATGTTCACAAGATTACAGGTGTACTTTAGTATATGTGCAGCAAGTGTTTCCAAACTCAGTATAACAGAGAGAAGCAAAGAGAAGCAGAGAAGTGGGGTTGGGAGAGAGAGGTGGGGATATGAATTAAGCCCTCACCAACTTGAGAACCTGAGAAAAGACAAACTTACATAGATGTTGCTTACAAAGTACTTAACAGCAGGCACCTGAATTCGTGAGAATTGAACAGATTTAGATTCCTGTTTTTCTCCATTGTTTAACCGTTCTCTCTCTTATGTTACATTGCTGAGTGTTGTCATCGCCTTTTATCTCTGAACTCCCTTTGTGACTGTTCCCTTTCCTTTTGTTTTGTTTTGAGACAGAGTTTCATTATGCACTCAATGGCCCTGAACTCAGGATCCTTCAGCTCCGTTATATGAGTTTGAGACCCTACTAACCCCATTCCCCATTTCTCTTTCCTAATGATTTACAATAGGTAGTTGGAAAGGAGTCAGGAATGCTGGAGAAGGAAAATGGGGCCTGTTTCTCTGGTTTACTTGCTGCATTGCTGGTATCATATTAGAACAACAATTTTCCTAAAAGCATGGTTAATCCCTTTCTGGTTTCTTCCCATATTATTTGAGCTAGCCTCTGAAATGTCATTACTGACCCATCAGCACCCTCCTGAGAGACCTGATGAGTTCTAGCAACATGGGATATGGGGAAATTCCAAGCCTCTGAAGCAACAGCACCACCTGCCTATCAGCCCAATGTAGATGCCTCTAGGAAGATTTTAAAACTCTAAGCACTTCCACTTTTTCCTCTGCCCCAGGAGAGGAAGCACATTCTACAGTTTTTCCTCTTTGTTAATTCAAATTGTTAGCATAGCTAATCAGTGTGCCTATCACAGCAGAGTACCCCTGACTTCCTCTACATGCTTCAGAGATGAGCCTGGGTCACAGCATGATTGATGTCATCACCAGGGTGAGCAGATCCTTTAGGACCCAAGTTCACTAAAAAGTGCATCAGAGATGAGGGATAAACCCTTAAGGATCACAGGTTAGCCACGTGAGTGTGGTCTTTAGGGCTCTGCAACTCAGGCTAGTCACATAACAGGTCAAATGGTTCAATAAGAATCTCAAAAAACTATTTGTGGTTTCCAGAAAGCACCCTCTCTACCCCACTATATATACATATGTTATATATGTACATATACATGTTTATACATATATTACATTCATAACTCTTGAATTTCTTGGAGCCCCTATACAATAATTTGATAAAATTTTATCTTTAAATCTAAGCCTTCATTATGGGTGAATCCACTTGAAATATGGTTGAAGAATGAAAGAATGAACAAAGACAGCTGTGCAGTGACAAGTTTACTCTGGGTTAGTCCTGGAAAGCATTTCAGGCTTCAGTAGGTTTGTGGAAAGAGCTATGAAGAACACTAAGTCATCAGCCCCTGGTAGAAGAAATGACAGGACTAGTGATCCATATAAAACCTTGTTAAAAAACAAATTCTTTGTAAGGGAAACAAGTAGAACAAAGGACTGGAACAAGAGCAAAGTCAAGGCTGACTGTGGCAGAGGACTTTGGTGGGCTGTGAATCTGAGTTCAAAGCACATAAATGTTTGTATTCACACCAGTGTCTGCAGATTACATCTAGCACAAGAGACCACTGAAAAGTCAGATGTGGAAAATCATCCACCCAATGATAGCAGACAACCTTTGCTCTCAGGCACTTTAGCGTCCAGGGACAAAGAAGCCTTAGGGGGATGGTGGGGCTATAGAAGGCTCAATCAAGATTAGATTTCCATCCTCAAATCTATAGTCACTGATGTACTTGATATGTCAACAGCAGTATGGTAATATAGCTCAAATCATCTACTTGATAGCAATTTGGTTACAGGGCAGATACTGATGGTGTCTTAGTGGTCTGAATCCACAGGTTTCGTATAGCTTTCCTTTCCAGTAAGCAAAGGCTCTGTGAGAGTATACGCAATGCGGAAGTCAACTCTCATTCTTGGTTTTACTCTCTATGGTCAACCATTGTCAAAAGTTATTAGAAGAAAAAGTCTAAAAATAACAAGTTTTGAATCCTATATCATTCTGAGTATTAGGATAAAAATCTCACATGATTCCACTCTGCTCATCCCATCCTACCTGGTATAGGAGATTCATCTTGTCTTCAGTGTATCCAACATATGTACATGTATATGTATATATTTACACATATATGTATGCATGCATGCACACACATATCAGTATTCCATGTGATGGTCACATAGCAGCTATCTAAGGCTGCAGGGTTGCTATTATATCATAGAACTTTGCTCAAGTAAATCCTATTTCACTTAGTGATAAACTCAAAGTGAAAGTATTAATTTTGATGGTCCTGACATGTCAAAGAGAAACTATAAAGTACTTTACATGAAAAGATAAATGTTGTTTACTTAATAAAGAAAGAAATGTGTGTGTGTGTGAATGTTGATATTTCTAAGCCTTACAGTAAGAATAAGTCATGAAATTTTAGAGGAAAGGGTGTACAATATAGGAAAATCATAATACATAAAAGATATGTTTCTATTTGAGGTCTCAAGCTTCTGCTGAGTGTCTTAGAGCATCTTCTGTGGGGAACAGAGGGCTAGTCTATACAATTTGTTGATATAAAACATTTCATAACACAACTTACATATAAGAGACCCAATTTGTGTTGGAGAAGGGACAGTGGCCACATGAGCATGTGGCCCTTTGGTTTTCTTCTCCGCTATAGCATGAAGAAGTTGCAAGTCTACAGGACACTGAAATGGCCTTCACAGCTCAGATCAAGAGCTGAGCCCCTGTGGGTTTGACACACTGCTATTCAAGGCATAGCAAAAATGGGCTGAATATACTATCCTGGTTCCTCAGAAGTTAAAATGTATAGGACCAGGAAAAAAAATGGGTTAGGAAAGGACCTTCAAAAGCCATTCTTGCTAAAACATTCTGTAGAATTTTTGCAATCTACAATTGGATTAATTTTTGACATTCACAGTAAATAAGATTAGAAATAAAGCTGGGCTCCATTTGCCTGTTAACATAAATAAAAACTTTATTAAGTGCATTAGTTTAATTGTGTGGTTGATTATGCCATGAACTTGTGTTTGCATGTCATAATATAAAACAGCAAGTCTCCGAAAATTTCCAGTGCTGCATATGTCTAAGACAAACTCTCTCTTGCTTCAGAGACTTTAACTGCAATTTTCCAGGATAGTTTCTCGTAAAACGTTTGCTATAGTGAATATCCCCTTTCCCAAATGGGACTTTTTTTTTTCTAGTTCACCATTAGGTTTCAACTAAAAGAAGCAGACAGGAGCCAAAGAACTGATAGGCTTGCTACAGCTCACAGTGCTCACAGGTAGCACTTAGACAATGACCAGTGTTATGTTGGCTTCTGTGTCTTGATTCTCTTATGAGTCATTCAATGATACTTTTCTACAATCAGTGCTTTCCTTAATGGCTCTATGTCCATTGTGCTGCCTCAATAGAGCTTCCCATCCATCACCTGTGAAGAAAGGTATCATTTGGTGTACAATGAAATAGAATATAAAGCATTGAAATAGCATTCAACTGTTCATGTGTAATTGAAGCAAAAATAAATACATTCTCTTCCCAAAAGGAAGCACTACATAGGATCTTTGAGCATAAATTGTGTCACAATTTATTTTCTTTAAAAACATCATTTCACCAAAAGAAATCTGCATTCAAAAAGATCCACTTTTATACCAGCTACTGTCTTGTTACACACCACAGCCTCCAATGGTTTTCGTTCATTAAACGATTAAAATACAATTAGTTCAGGGAAACTATTAGGGAATTTACAAACATAAACTAAGACAAGTGGAAGTTGTTTGTGTTTTCTTTCCTTTTAAATTAAACACATGATAGTGCTCTCCTTTCTCATGCTCTCCTTCCCTATCTTTCAGAACCTCCTTGTTGGTTTTTAGATAATTTGGGAATAAAAGCACATTTTAGTAATGTGAACATCACCATTAATTCTCAACACTTTCAGACAGCAGCTGCTCAGGAACAGGAAGCTGGGAACATTGCTTTTGCTGTATTCAACGTTGCTGAAAATACTGAAAATATTACCCTTTTAAGCAATCAAAGGAAAGATCAAGACAATCATTTGAATTGCGTAAACGCGGTAAGGGAATTTAAAAGATACATAATACATACAGACACAATCTGCTAGCATGTGAAATAGCTCCCCTGTAAACAGATATAATGTAGAATGGAGTGATGCTATGCTAAGTGGTGTGGCTTGGCACGCAGCAGGCAAAAGACACTGACAGTGAAACCACCGGGCAGAAAATGTCAGGTGACGTGCTACAGTGGCACATCTGGCACACTTAAAGCATGTGTTTAAAGAAGTGGAGAATGCTTTGATGATCCATTGAAATGTCAGTCCTGTACAGTTCCTTCCAACCTCTAAAAAGGCAGGCAATCAGGCCTACCTTCTTCTTCGTAAAATGGAAACAATAATTGTAATTTTGCCTTTCTGGAAATAATAAAACATTTGCATCCTAGGAGTTCTTGACACCTATTACAAAAAGAAAACAAACAAACAACCAAAAAAACTTCTTTGAGTGTATAAGTACAGCTTCCAAAAGAATAATGGTCTAGTTCTTTTCTTAGACATACATGATTCTAAACTACTAAATGCTGAAGAAATAGCAATTCATTCTTAAAACTCAGATTTTTTTCTGTCATGGAAATAACTTTGACAGAATACAAGACATACATTCGCATACACATTAAAAACAAGAGAAGGAAGAGAAGAGGGAGGAGAAAGGACTATGACAAAGGATGTTAATATTTGAAAAGCAATGTAAACAGTTTTATGTTGTGTGGACACCAAAATTCTTTGGCTTTTCAAAGAGAAAGTAGGTCATAGGTCATTGTATAAATGTATTAAAAATACTACTTCATTCTCTGTTGTCTTTAAGTGACATGTTAAAAATGCATTGTCCATACTTGATGAAAGCAAAGGAACCTAGGTGATTGATGGCTGTATCTAACACTGCTCCTCTTCTCATCTTTAGGAAAAGACAGATCCAAGCATTGGACTGGGCAATGGCATACTAGTGAACCTTCCAGTGGGTCCAGCCTCTAATAATGCTTTCTACAAAACAGGGAAAACACACTGGGCTCACTGTAGGAAGAACAGCTCCCCAGCTGATCTCTAAACTTTACATCCTCTGAGTGCTTCCTTGTGTTTTTTCTGCTTCTTTTTGTTGTCTTTTCTTACCTTCTTTGAAGGAAGAGCCTTCTCTTTTTCATTTGGAGAATCTGGAGAGAGAGTAAGCCCTCAGTCTGGCAGCAACCTTAGAGAAAAAGCAAAGAGTCATTTTGCCTAAAGCCTATGGGACTATGTCAGCTTGGAAGAGAATTTAGATTATTACTTTTATCTACAATTGAAATCAAATATGAAGGAACAGTCGAAGAGCTACATTAATGAGGACTGCAGGATAAGATTACAAAAATGAGTTTACATCATAAGAAAAACAATCTACATTTGGTGTGTTAGAAGCATGTTTGAGTAAAGCAAAGGAAAAGAAGGTGATGGAGCCTCCATTATAAAGGTGCTTTTAAAGACAGGGGAATAAATAGCACCGCATTTAGACTGCAACTAGTTTGAACTTAAGTGCTTGGAAGCAAGGGGCTAGTCAAATGGCTTATGATATCTCTGCCTAGGATTTTGTTTTCAGGAACTGTCAATCAGTTTTCATAAAATATGAAATGTTCTTATCTATAGTCCTCAAAGTTCACTTTAAAATTCACCAAGAGAGATGAAGAAGATAAGTAGACCCCAGTTAGAAAAGGCCATAGGGATGACATATTGGTGCTGGGAAAGTATGTCATACCAAGAAAGAAAATCTTATCACCAGTGAGGTGGGGCTAATTACACCACTCAAGAGACATTTTGCCATACAGGTATGAATAAATTCTCTGTTCAAACTCTGATCCCCTTCAGAGGGATATGAGGAAGTAGATCATGTCATATCACCAGGATCAAATATAACATCTCCACAGAAAAATAGAAATAGAAACTTAGGGTATAAAGTCTGTGCCTGAAAGGTCTAAAATGTTCAAAGCCAAGACAGACTGTTATTGTAATTCAAAGTGACCAAAAATTCAAGAAACAAGAATATCTGATGAGCATATAATCAAAGGCAAACAAAGCAGACTTTCAACATACAAAATGGAGTGCCAACTACACCCACATAAAAACTGAGAGAGCTTGGGAAGAAATTCTAGACACACACACACAAAAGAGACTTAAGTAAAACTTCCTGGTAGCTGCATTTTTTCAATCGACTCTGTTTGCTGGGGGTGAGCAGAGGCACAACTTCTTTACAAGAAGTTTCCTGACTCAGCTTTAGCAACAAAAAACTGTGTGGCTTCATTAAGAAACATCTTCCTGGATGAATAAACTCTGGCTCTTTCAGGAGGTCCCACACTTAAATTGGGTCTGTGAGCAGTGTGTTACAAGTGGCTTAATGGAGATATAGACCTGCTGTGTCTCTGGAGCTGGGGCAGAGAGAATGGCTCACAGAGCTGATGGTAAACGTAACTCCGCCATGTTGCACTGGGTGGAACAAGCAAACAGGGCCATGGAGTTCGTTCTAGGCACGCCAACTTACTATTTTTAAAAAAGGGCACTCCTGGTCATAAAATGATTACAGACAGGCCATAAAGACAGATTTAGATAAAAAAGACCTCTAAATAGGTCATGGTGTTAGATAAATGTACACAGGCTTGAGAGAGAGAAGAAAAATAGTATAGACAGTTATAATATCAAAGTACAGAAGCCTTAGATTAAAGGAGTAAAGACAATAAAATAAATATTAAACATGTAGAAAATGTAATAGCATAATAAAATAAGCCACACAAAGATGAAATGTACACAGAAATTTTGGATTATGTATATTATTGTGTTTTCTTTGAATTTTTTGACTGTGAATGAGCTAACTACAGAGAGATATTTGATTTTAGAGACTGCTAAGCTAAACAAACATATAAACTTTAGAGGTATCTTGACTTCAAAATGTGAGTCTAAGTATATCTTGCTTTAGAAAAGAAGTTCTGATTTTGTTTCCATAAAGGATGGAAACCTATGGATTCCTTCCAGACTAATGGGGTTTGATGGAACAAAACCCCCTGAAAGGTCTCCGTAAACCCCTAAAATTACTTCACCCAACAAAAAGCAGGAAATAGTTTGGAAAGAACTATGTCCAAATTCCCAAACATTGTTTATAAATGTTTGTTTACACTTACAGGATCATATGCTGTTGTAATACGAGCGGCGGGGCTGCGTCCCCAGCACCCTGGCCGCCTGCTAGCTTATGCCCTGAAATAATAACACTCAAACTGTATTCATTTAAACACTGCTTGGCCCATTTCTATCTAGCCTCTTCTCAGCTAACTCTCGCACCTGGACTAGCCCATTTCTAGTGTAGCCCACGAGGTGGCTTACCAGGGAGATTCTAGCCTACGTCCATCCTGGGTCAGAGCTTCATCGCATGTGCCCCAGAAAGCAGAGCTCTCGCATCCGCCCTGGAGATGGGAGCATGGCATCTCTCTCCAGAGAGCAGAGCTGCTGAGTCTGAGCTCACTTCCTCTTCCTCCCAGCATTCTGTTCTGTTTACTCCTCCCACCTATGTCTTAACTTATGAGGGCCAAGCAGTTTCTTTATTGCTTAACCAATGAAATCAACAGATTGATATATGACACTCCCACATCAATATGCTATAGAGATGAAAGTTTGCATTGGTATGGATCTTGGTCTATCAATATGAATTTAAGGTCAATTTGTTTTATGTATTTCTGCTCTTGTTTAAGGTATTGGGTTTGTGCAACTTTTCTAAAACATAATTTATAGTTAAAAACCACATATTAATAGATAGTCACTTATAGTAAAGCTTGTAGTAATATTAGTTAGGTTTTCTAGGTATACAGAGATATATTTTAGATCAATGGGTATTCTTCAAACTTTCAAAGATAAATAGAATATGACATTTAAAATGTTTTAAGAACTTAGACTTTTATTGACAGTGAGATATGTCTGCTTCTAGCAGCACCAATTATTTTAGAGAGGTTGATGGGCAGTGAAGAAATTCATTATGAAACTTTCCTTCAATGTGACAAGGTTAGCCATTTTGGCAAGAAACTACTCTTGTCTGAACTGCTTGTTGATAATCTGTATAAACTGGTCATGCAGGACCCACAGAAAAATGACTCTTAAAGTTGAGTAAAGAAGGTGAGACAGTCCTTCTGGGTTCCTGTTTCATGAAAGAGTTTTCCAGACATTCTGCAGAACACAGAAAAAAGTGACTGACAAACTGACAGTATAGGAGGAACTGTCTTTGAAATTTCCTACTTCTTGGAAAAGTCTGCCAGATATAATAGGCTTGTAGGCTGAAAATGGATTCCCCAATGTTACAAAAGAACTTTGGGTGACCGTCTAGTCAGTGAGATGTCTTTGTCAATTCTAGTTTTGGAAGTTGCTTATAATGCACTTCCTTTTACTTAAGTAATATTATATATTTCTGGAGTTTTTGATGGAGTTGAAGAAAGATAGTTTTATTTATAAAAGATAGATAAGATATAATACTTTAGACTCACAAAGACAGGATAGATAATAAACTATTTTCCTTAATTTGCCAAATGTAAATGGACTAAATACTGTAACTATAATTCTTGCTTGATAAATTGTTTTGTTGTATGTAATCTTGCTATGTTAAAGTTAAAACCTGCCTGTTTTATGTAGACAGAGAAGGGGTGATGATTTGGGATTCTCCTCTGTGTACTGTGAATATGTTTTATTATTATTGGTAAATAAAGGAACTTCTTTGGGCCTGTGGTGTCAGGTCTCCTTAGCCTTATTACCCAGGAAAAGGTAAGTGTGCTATCCATCCATTCTGCAGCCCCACGATGCAGGGCAACCAGATCTGCAGCCCCACAATGTAGAACAATCAGATGCAATAGGGAATCAAGTCAAAGCAAGACCTCAGTTTATTATTGTAAGCATCAGCTTATATAGATTAAGTGACATCATGTTGTGTGGGGTATCTCCAGCCAATGAGAGACAGCCAAGCTTTCCCTCTGGCTGGAGGTGTATCTGTCTAGATTTTGCTGTCTCATCCTTGGTAGCTTTAAGACTACTCTTCAAATCCAAGCCAGGATTTTCTCTGTCCTACAGACTTCAAGGTACAGGCTCTGAGATAATTTTGGTTCAACACTATGGCAGCATAGAATACAGCAAGGCAGAATTCCAGCCAGAGATAGAGGAGAAAAGAAGGCAGAGTCAAGGAGATGCCAAGTAGCCACCAAAGGAGAAAGATGCCTGCCAGACCCTTACCTGTAAGCCACAGCCTCCTGACGATACACAGATGAAAGGAAATGGGTTAACTTAAGATGTAAGAGTTAGTTAATAAGAACCCTAAGCTAATAGGCCATGCAGTCTTATAATTAATATGGTTCTGTGCTATTATTCAGATCTGGGTGGCCATTAAAAGAATGAGCAGTCTCTGCCTACAAGCCCATAGTTGTAAAATGTTAAAATGTTCCCTTAATTAGATGTATACATAAAGACAAATAGATCTATAGATGCTGGTACATGATAAGTTGATAAATAAACACATGACAGATAGATGATAGAAAGAGATTAAATCAATTAGACAGAAATAATGATTAGATAGACAGACAAATAGACAGGTAGATAGATCATACATCCATAGTGATAGATACACAAAACAATAAATACTTAGACACACAAATTGAGAAAAATCCATGTAAGTGGATAGTCAAAATCTGGCTCAATACTGTTGGGAATAGCTTATAAAACCAAGAGGACCTGAAATGACACGTTCAATGTCTTTAAAGATAAATCATCTATTCAAATAACCTTTTCCAGAAACGTATCCATTTGCAGTTCCTGTTTATCGCAGAATAGTAAGCTTCAGTTCCTTGCCAGTCAGTGCAATTATACAAGCAGACTAATTTAATATTTTCCCCAGAATCCAAGGGTACGCTTCCTCCTTGGATATTATAAAATCTGCCATCTACAGTCCTAGGCTTTTCTGTCTGTTCATGAGCAACCCCATGGTGTGCTGTCATCGTCCCTGATCTGAAACTCCAAGTAACTAGTGACTGCTGTCAATCTCCTCTGCTCATTGTTCTGCACTGTGTGTTCAGCCATTTCATAACCTCAGGGCAGAAAACTGACCTTCACTAACAAAAATAAGGAAGCAAGTGAAACACCAAGACTTCTATTTTTTGTTTTTCAGAAATGAATTTTTAAAAACCTGGTGATCTTTATTTTTTTTTTTTTTACTGTGGAAATGCTAGGAGAAAAGGAATTTCCCATAAACCTGAAAAATAGAAATGTTATAGCCACATATCCCTTCAATAAATGTTGGTACACAGGAAGATGATAATGGAGGCTCAGCCCAAAGAAATATACTAGACTCGATGTTTGGGAGCTGTGCAGGTATCCTACAAAAAGGATATACTAAAATCGGAATCTCCCAGGGGACAGTTTAGGATTCACCTAGCAGATGGTGTTTTGTCCATGATGTCTGCACCTTCACTAAGGGATTAAAGTTGAATCTTGGATAGATCGAGGGTGAATGTTTGTTTTCTTGCTCTCCCAGTGTTCTCCTCCCCTTCTCTCTTCTGTCATGGAAAATGCAGCATGAAGGCCTCTTCCACGAGTCTAGCTTTTCACAGTCTCCGGAGCTGGCCCAATCAGAAATATTCTGTTATACAACTCTTGATATAAAACACAGATTTCATATTAAAGTAAATAAAACTAGTTTGAGTTTTAGCCCTATATTATTAACCAGATGATTTGTGTTGTTCTTCCATATGCTCTTAATATGATTTATTACCATTGGTTAGTAAAGAAGCTGCTTTGGCTTTGGCAGGAAAGCCAAACTGAATACAGAGAAAAAGAAGGCAGAGTTGAGGGAGATGCTAGCAGCCACCAGAGAAGCAAGATGTATGGTAACAAGCCACAAACCTTGTGCCAAAATATAAACTAATAGAAATGGATTAATTTAGGTTCTAAGAGCTACTTAATAATAATCCTGAGCTAATTAGCCAAACAGAATGTAATTAATTTTAAGTCTATGAGTGGTTATTTTAAAAGCAGCTGTGGGAGCAGGCAGGAAGAGAAGCATCCAGTTGCAAACACAGTCCAGGAATATATATTTATGCTGTCCTGAATAATATAGACCGATGAATAGTTTCGCAAAATTTTAATAGTTAAAAAACAAATTACAAGCAATAAATGAAGGAATTTTTCAAATTTCATTGGTGGAAATATGTGATATGCACATTACAGCAAAGCAAGGAAATCTCTGTTATAGGTTTCAGATATTATCTGATGATGTTTTTGCTTTTTAATTTATGGTAGCTAATGATCTGTAAAGTTAATACATTTAAAAATGTTTTGCCTGCAGTTCACAATGATAAAAATCAGACAGAGAAGTGGATAGTAAATTGCTCCTCAAGGAATTAAAATAGCCCAAGATAATTTGATCTAGATTTATAATAATCTAACTCCACAGTCACACAGTTCTAAGTAGAAAATTAGCATTGTTTATCAGAACTGTGAGCACAGGTGTGGGTGGACACTTCGGTTCACAGTAGGACAAAGCACACTGATACTTGGGAAAGTTCAACAGCAAGAACTTTTGACATAGAATGGACTTGTCAAACAACAAGGTTTGGAAGCCAAGTCTGACAATTTAGGATATATGTCGGAATGAGCAGGTCTCAGATAATGTTTCTCAACTGCTATCTGGCTACTTCCAAAACATTATAGCCATGAAGCCACGCTAAGAATTTCAAATTTTACATCATGATGGAGTAAAGAGACTGCTTTTTTCTTTGCCCTAAGAATCTACCTGATACTATGTTTAAAATTTTTGGGATTAATTTCTAAAGAAGTTTTCAAGACAGACTAATATTGATTCTGTTTCTTGATTGCTTGTGATTACTCTTGAGCAGACAGATCCACAATGAAAGGGGCAAGTATGATAATATTAAACACAAAACATACATTTTAAGGAGAAAAAGAGCACCAGGGAATTTATTGTTGTAGTCATGACTTATACTGGAAGAGTTACAGAGAGGCCTTATGCAAACTGGAGAAAAAGAAATGATATTGTCAGGGCAAAACCACATCCAACTAAGCTACCAAAAAAGGAAAGATGATGCCACAATGAAAGCAACACCAATTAAAAGATTGTACAAATATGATGCAAGGAATGGACCAAGTTCATCCCAGGTGACACCAATTTGACAGCATCCAACACATGGTTCTAGATTCGGAGTCATGAAATATACAGGAGTAAAGGGATTGAGGAATCTTCCTCTTCAGTTAAAGAAAGGTCTTGGAGGCCATGGATATGGGAGGGGAATCTCTGCATATAGTCTAGGAAAAGCCATAGAGTGAAGCTGTGAAGGTTTAGCCACTATTAAATTGGAGATGCCAAAATTTTGGAGATGCAAGAGACATGCTATATCTGCCAAAAAAAAAAAAAGGTGTAGGCAGAGAGTTGAACCAACTTAAGAAACAGAAGTGGAGAGCCATGTGAACCTTTTGACATCACAGAGAGTACTACAGAATTTAGAGATGGTTCTCCTGGTTTTCAGGCTTTCTTTTCTCCAATGTTTCATCACTATGCTTGCTTTTGAATGTTAATATATATTCTGTGCCATTGTATATTCAAAGTATATAATTTCATTTTAGACTTTCTAGATGTTACAGTTAAGAGTTTGCCTAGAGTCCCAGAAGAGATTCTGAACTTTGGACTTTAAAAATTTCATTGAAACTATAAAAAGACTATAGAGACTTAGGAAATTGTACTAAATTCATTTTGCACTGTGATGTGGCTACAAGCCTGTAGGGACCAAGGAGTTACATGCACTTAACTCCAATCTGTTGTATGTTTTTAGAACAAAAACCAGACTAAACTGTCAGTTGATAATAGTGTCATTGAATTATCATGAACTTAAATACAGTTAATGGCTTGTGGTGGCAGAAATACAATATAAAGAAAGAAATTTGCTAATTTTTTGAGTGTTTCAATGAAATCTACTAGAAGATCCGTATGCTCAGGTGACACACCTGCAACACCATTGTGAAATAATAATAAAATTAGCAAGATCACTGAATTGGAAATCAGCATCAGGAGTTCTGAACCTTGACCCAAGCCACTTCTTAATGATGAACTCTGGACCCACACAATAGTGATGGAATCAGGTCAGATGGAGAAAGAGTTGTGCAAAATATCTGACAGTTTTCTTCTAGATGTACAGCTGTTTGGTGATTGTACAGGTATCATACTGAGATGTGCCAACCCCATCTTCATCATGGATGAGAAGGTAACATGATGTGGGATTTTCCTCTGTATGTTAGGAATATGTTTTATTACCATAGGTTAATAAAGAAGCTGTTTTGACCTATGACATGGCAGAATAGAGCTAGGCAGGAAAACTAAACAGAATGCAGGGAGAAAGAAGGCAGAGTCAGAGAGATGCTATATAGTTGACAAAGGAGAAAGACGCCAGAACCTTACCAGAAGGCCACAGCTTCATGGTGATACATAGACCAATAGAAATGGGCTAATATAAGATGTAAGAGCTAGATAGGAATATGCCTAAGCCATTGAACAAACAGCTGTGTAATTATATAGATTTTGTGTGATTATTCAGATCTGGGCAACTGGGAAACCAATGTACAGTCTCCATTTTCATTATCGCATCCAAATGTTCAGCATCATACATTCACATAAAGCCTAAGAAACCTTAAGTAAGGGATGGGGGCTCTAGACCCACAAAAATGGCAGTCAATTGGAGCTTCTTGGTAGCAGCATTTCTTCAGATAGGCTCTGTTTACTGGCTACAAGCAGAGGCACAGCTTCATTAAGATCCAACTTCCTGGATCATGCTGGCAACATGAATGGGTCTGACGCTTTCTGGAGGTCCTGTTACACAACACTTAAATGGGACTTGTGACCAGAGTGCTGCAAACTGCTGAATAGTGACAAAGACCCACTTCATTTCTAGAGCTGGGGTAGTGGGCATGGTTCACAGACCTGGCAGTGAACATGCATCTGCCATATTAAACAGGGCAGAGTAAACAGGCAAAGCTGCAGTGTTAGTCCCAACCATGCCACTTAGCATTTTAAGAAGGGCTCCAGGTCAGAAAAAGATTACAGATACATAATAAAGACAGATTCAGACAAAAGAAAAAGACATCTAAATGGTCCCCACTGTTAGATGAATGAACTTGGGCTTAAGAGAGAGAGAGAAGAAAGAGTACAGACAGTCATAGATTAAAGCAGTAAAGATAACACAATAAATATTAAAAAGTAACAAAGTAAAAAAAAAGCCACATAAAGATGGAAAATATACAAGTGTGCCTTTGAGCTGTGACTCTTCTCCTTCTTCTATCCCTACTATTCTTAGGTTTGGTCTTTTTATTGTGTCCCATATTACCTGAGTGTTTTGTGATGAGAATTTGTTGGCTTTGCTGTTTTCTTTGATCAGTGTGTTTATTTTCTCTATGAGGTCCTCAGAATATGAGATTCTTTCTTCTATCTCTTGTATTCTATTGATTATGCTTGTTTCTGTAGTCTCTGCTCATTGATCTAGATTTTCCATATCCAGCCGGTCCTCAGTATATGTTTTCTTCCTTGCTTCCATTTCAGTTTTCAATTCTTGAACTGTTTCCATTACCTGTTTGATCGTTTTTTCTTATTCGGGATCAGTCTACCCCTGGTCCCAGCAATACCACTCTTGGGAATATACCCAAGAGATGCCCTATCATACGACAAAAGTATATGCTCAACTATGTTCATGGCAGCATTGTCTGTAATAGCCAGAACCTGGAAAAACCTAGATGCACTTCAATGGAAGAATGGATAAAGAAAGTATGGAATATATACATATTAGAGTACTACTCAGCAGTAAAAAACAATGACTTCTTGAATTTTGCATGCAAATGGACAAAAATAGGACACTTATCCTGAGTGAGGTAAGCCAGACCCAAAAAGAGGAACACGGGATGTACTCACTCATAATTGGTTTCTAGCCATAAATAAAGGACATTGAGCCTATAATTCGTGATCCTAGAGAAGCTAAATAAGAAGGTGAACCCAAAGAAAAACATATAGGCACCCTCCTGGATATTAACCTTCATCAGGCAATGAAAGGAGACAGAGACAGAGTCCCACATTGGAGCACTGGACTGAAACCCCAAGGTCTAAATCAGGAGCAGAAGGAGAGAGAGCACGAGCAAGGAACTCAGGACCACGAGGGGTGCACCCACACACTGAGACAATGGGGATGTTCTATCGGGATCTCACCAAGGCCAGCTGGACTGGGTGTGAAAAAGCATGGGATAAAAACGGACTCGCTGAACATAGCGGACAATGAGGACTGCTGAGAAGTCAAGAACAATGGCACTGGATTTTGATGCTACTGCACGTACTGGCTTTGTGGGAGCCTAGGCAGTTTGGATGTTCACCTTACTAGACCTGGAAGGAGGTTGGAGGTCCTTGGACTCCCCACAGGGCAGGGAACCCTGACTGCTCTTCAGGCTGATGAGGGAGGGGGAGTTGATTGGGGGAGGGGGAGGGAAATGGGAGGCAGTGGCTGGGAGGAGACAGAAATCTTTAATAAATGAATAAATAATAATAATAAAAAGATGGAAAATATACAAAGAGTCTGGAATTTGTATATTGTTTTTCTTTGAATTTTTTGACTATGACCGAGCTAACTACAGAGAAACATTTCATTGTATCAACTGTTAAGTTAAACCGACATATATATTTTAAAGGTTTCTTGACTTCAAAATTTGAGTCTAATGATATGTTACTTTGGAAAAGAGGTTCTGCTTTGTATCTACAGAGGATGAGAACTTGAGGATCCCTTCCAGGCTAATGTGGTTTGATGGAACAAGATCCACTTAAAAGTCTCCATGAACCCTAAAAGTACTTCACCCAACAAACAACAAGAAGCATTTTGGAGGAAACAACACCCAAATTCTAAAAATGATTGTTTATAAATATATGTTTTCATTTAAAGTGGGATATCATATAGAGATGGATAATTTGCTTTTGTTTGGATCTTGGTCTATTGATATAAATTTAAGGTCTATTTTGTTACACTGTGTATATGTATTTTTGCTCTTGTTTAAGGTATTATGTTTGTGAGGCTCATTTAAAAATGTAATGTATAGTTAAGAAATACAAATTAATAGATAGTTATCTATAATAATCAAACTTTTAGTCATGTTAGTTAGGTTTATCTAGATGTACTTAGATATATTTCAGATCAATAGGTATTCTTCAAACCTTCATAGACCTACAGAATATGGCTTTAAAAATGTTTTAAGAACTTAGACTTTTCTCAACAGTGAGACATGTCTTCTTCTGGCAACACCAATTACCAGAATCTCATGGACATTTAGGAAACTTGTTATGAAATTTCCTTCAATGTAACAACGCTGGCCATTTTGCCAAGAAACAGGTTTTTTCCTGGACTGCTTGATGGTATGCTGCATAAACTGGAAATACAGTACCCACAGAAAAATGACTACTGAAGTTGACTAAAGAAGGTAAGACAGTCCTTTTCAGAGAAAGCACCATATTATTTCACAAATTGCCAAGAATCATATAAACAAATATTCAACAACCTTAGCCATCAGCAAAATGTAAATGAAAAATGACTCTGAGACTTCATTTTACACCTGTCAGAATTGCTAAGATCAAAACCTCAAGAGACAGCTCATGTTGACAAGGATGTGGAACAAGAAGAGCACTCCTCCATTGCTGTTGGGAGTGCAAATTTGTATGACCACTTTGGAAATAATAAGTTGCTTTCTCTGAAAATTAAGAATTGATCTACTTTAAGACCCAACTACACCAGTATTAGTCATATACTCCAAGGAATCTCCCCCATATCATGAAGACACTTGCTCAGTTGTGTTCAAGGCAGCTTTACTCATAATAGCCAGAAACTGGAAACAACCTATGTGCTCCTCAACTGGAAGAATGGATTTTTAAAAATTTGGTACACTTACACTATGGAGAATTACTCATCTGTTAAAAACAATGACTCATGAAAATTGCAGGCATATGAATAGAATAAGAAAAGCTCATTCTGACAGAGGTAACCCAAACCCAGAAAGACAAACATGATTGATGCCTAGCCCAACTGTCATTAGAGAGGTTTCACCCAGCAACTATGAAAACAGAGGAAAAGACCTACAGTTAGACATTAGTCTGGGCTCAGGGAATCCCGAGGAAGAATAAGAAGAAGGGATATAGGAGCCAGTGGGGTCAAGGGTACCATTGGAAAACCCACAGAACAAACTAACCTGGGTTCATGGGGGCTCCAGAAATTGAATCAACAACCAGGGAGCCTGAATGTGACTAACCAGATGTGTAACTCAAACTTCTTGTGGGACTCCTAATAGTGGGAGCACGGGGGCTGTCTCTGACTCTGCTGCTTGCTTTTGGGACCTTTTCTTCCTGTTGGATTGCCTTGTCTAGCCTCAATAGAAGAGGAGGTTCCTAACCTCACTGCAACTTGATATATCATGCCTAGGCATGGGAAGCCTGCCTTTTTCTGAACAGAAATGAAACAGAGGAAGACAAATAAATAGGGGATAGAAGGGAGATAAGGGATGGTCCTGGGAGGAGAGGAGGGAGAGGAAAATTTGGTCAGAATAAAAAATCCAAAAATATTGAGGTCTTTAATCCATTTGGACTTAAGTTTTGTGCATGGTGATAGATATGGATCTATTTTCATTCTTTTACAGATTGACATCCAGTTATGCCAGCACAATTT
>NW_004949137.1:766959-769042 GCF_000317375.1 Microtus ochrogaster | reverse complement strand
TCCTTCTCATTTCTTTCAGTTGTATGAACCTAACTGATTTATAGTTGTCTATGAAGTCCGGAATCTGGGTTTTTGTGGGCATAGGTTTTATTGATGGTACATTTCCTTGGTTGGGTTGGATTGCTAGCAATGGAAATCTTGGTAACAATAAAAGAATAAAAGTATAAATATTGGAAAGAGAAAAAATCCAAAAATAATAAATAAATAAATAAATAAATAAATAAATAAACAAACAAATGAATGAATAATAGGGCAAGAGATGGTGGGTACAGAAAGAGTGTGAACACGTAAGGGGAACCGAGCTGTACTGCCCCTCACACCACCACAGGCTGGGAGAACAATGCTGGAGCCATGCCTACACCTGACTGCACACTCTCTTCTGTCACTCTCTTCTACACAGACTTCTACTCAACTATGGGACCGTGACCTCCTTTTTCTTAGAGCATTTGCTTTAGAAACTTAGCATGTAAGTTTCCCATACCCTTTGAAGTATAGATAAATCTCCAAGTCTCTTGCCAAGTGTCTTTCTCAAAGGGCCATGAAAAACCCTTTTGACAAGACATTATAAAGAAAGATAGATTCCCTTTTGAATGGTCTCTGTGGGAGAGAAGTAGCACGACTTTAATAAGCTCAATTAGCAGACACAGATGGCCTGAGCACTTTGACCATCTTCCCCTGCGCCCTCCGGGGCTTTCATCCTACTTCATTCGAGTGCTCAAAAAAATCTTACTCTCTTTTGTTACACACAGGTTGAGCTTAGTCTTTAACCTCTACTTCAGTAGTCTTTAATAAAGTCTTCCTACCTGTCTCACTCTGTCTAGTGCAACTTTCCTTGATGTTCCTAAAGCCCGTTTATGAATAACTAACATGGACTGAAGTGCCCTCGGGTCCTTGAATGGACAGAAGGCAGCTTCAGTTCTTCAGAGTAGTCAGATGAACATTTGTTTTCATTTTAAGAGTGATCTGTGGTGGAAGGTTCCTAACTGGACAATTCTAGTACAGCCTTCGCTATTGTGAACAAGGCAAGGGCAACCTGAGAAACAGAAATTCAGAGGTACAAGGAAGGAGGTAGTGACTTAAGATTCTCCTATATGAACCACTAACATAACTGGATTTGTTTATATAGTTTATTGATTAGATCTTTTGTAAAAAAAAAAAACTGTAGAATCTCAAAAGCATTAAGAAAGTAGAATCTTGTCAAATGATAAAATTGCAGGAGAAATTTTTGTAAAGGTATCTTAACTTATCGAGACCCTAAGTATATATAACCTCAAATAAGAAAAATCATCTATCATTTTGGCAATTTTTCATCTTTTAATTTTTAGAGCCAGCAAATTCTTGCATTCAGGTTAAATTGAATAATGAACTGAGGACATAGAAAAAGCAAACTTTGTGAAAAATAACATTCAAATTTCATGTATTGTCCTGTCTTTGAGTAGTGGCAAAAAAAAAAAAAAACCCTTAGGTACCCTCCTCATACCTGAAGAAGGCTTTAGTCACTCCTTATAATGAGACTTTCCTGTACCGGCATAAATAAATACAATGCAGATATAAAGGAATATTTACAACTAGAAACTAGAATTTAAAATGCTAATTAACCCAATTAAAAAATGGGGCACTGATCTGAACAGAGAATTCTCAACAGAAGAAGTTCAAATGGCCAAAAGACATTTAAGGTCATGCTCAACCTCCTTAGCGATAAGGGAAATGCAAATCAAAACAACTTTGAGATAATATTTTACACCTGTCAGAATGGCTAAAGTCAAAAACACCAAAGATAGCCATTGCTGGAGAGGCTCTGGAGGAAGGGGTACCCCCATCCATTGCTTGTGGGAATGCAATCTTGTGCAACCACTATGGAAATCAGTGTTTCGGGTTTCTCAGGAAATTCGGGATCAACCTACCCCTGGACCCAGCAATAGCACTCTTGAGAATATACCCAAGAGATGCCCGATCATATGACAAGGGCATTTGTTCAGCTATGTTCATAGCAGCATTATTTGTAATAGCCAGAACCTGGAAACAACCTAGATGCCCTTCAATGGAAGAATGGATCTTAAAAGTGGGATGGGAGGGGAGCAAG
>NW_004949137.1:759229-762294 GCF_000317375.1 Microtus ochrogaster | reverse complement strand
AAAGCTGTTGAAATCTGAAATAGTTATGTTCTCAGACATTTTATTTATAAAAGAAAAAATTCTTTTACCTGCAATGACCGGTTCCTGCCAGTGGTGGCAAAGGAGTCCACTTGAGTCCACATGGCCTAAGTCTGAAATAAATGACTCAAAAACAAGATTGGAGCAGACACCAGGCTGATTAATAGCAATTGGGCCGGGAAATGAACAGAGAGAAAGCCACCAAAGTGAACAAATCAAAGGGATGCCGATTTGAGCCGGCTCGCAGGGCCGCTGTCACGTGACCCCAGCGCTGGAACCGCCTGGGAGTTCTAGTTCTCCCATCCCACTTGATTCTCTAGCAAGCACCAGGGAAAATCCAGTCGCTCAGAATCTAAGCTGCTTCCGCGCACCCAGGGAGACCTCCGCAGGGAGGTGCCACTGGGAGCGGAGGCTCCTATCTGGGGCGGGTATTCTGAAAGCCCTACAGGGGTTGGGCACCAAGTGTACTGGCATAAATAAATGCAATGCAGATATAAAGGAATATTTACAACTTTAATGATAAACTTACAGAACCTAGGTTCCCGCATAGCCCAGGAGGTAGGAAAGAAAAGGGAAGGGCCGCCTCCCGCAAGCCCAATTTATCCCTATGCATTTTCCCAAAGCAAACCCGCCCCCTAAAGGGGGCTGGCTTAACCCTACACCTTCCCCCCTCCAAGGGGAAATTGAGGTCTCAAATTTTAGGTCCAATATTTTAACAGCAGATTGAATGTCATACTGTTAAAATGAGTTTTGTAAAAATGAGTAAAACAGTCAAATGATATTCTGTGGTTTTGGTCTGACTCCAAGGTAAACAAGATTTACTATGTCTGGAAGTCTGCATAGCAAATCCATCAAGAAGCTGGAAATCACCAGTTGTCGTCATGATTTTTTTTTCTTGTCGGATTGCAGCAAGCTGTTGTTAGGATCATGGTAGCAGCAGTAGCAGCCTCATTAGCGGTGTTCACCCCGAGTGTCTGGACACAGCCCAGTGTCTGGCAGCAGGCTGGCAGGGACATCCTAAGCTTGGTTCCATGGATCAGGTACCCCATGTCTCGGCCTGCAGCATGGTGGTGCAAGAAGTTGTTCAACTAAGGCAGATGCTATCATCAGTCCTGTTGCAGAAACACAGGCTTTATTAAAATTAATAAAATGGGAGGAATTGTGGAGGCCCAAAAATATGGGTCCATTTCCTTCTTGCCTAATGGTCAGAGAGTTTGGAGGTTGCTCAAATGATCGACAAGTGTAGTTGCATGTCCCAACTCAGGATGTGATTGCTTGATTCATTGAAATAGTTCCATGCCCTCCTGACAGATGGTCAGGATGTACATATGTACTTCTGCTCCTTCTTTTGTAACTATGAGGTCACATGGGGAAGGGCAGACTTTAGGATACATGGTCTAGGGTAGCTTCGCTACATAGACTACAGAATGCAAATAATTTAATCTTTCACAGTGATAAAGTGATTAACTCTGTGAGTTATCCTTTGTATCATGTTAATAATTTTTTTCTTTGCTTCTCTTCACCCCACCCAAGCTGTGAAAAAATAAATGCAGATGATTTCAGTAATCACTGGAATGTCGTCCCAGTATTATTCTATGGTTTCTGTCATATTATCTTTATGCATCTTCATATTCTTATATTTCCAGAATTCCAACAATCCTAACCTGATAAGAGGTGATTTTGTAGAGGCCAGGTTTCAACAATGTGACTAAGAACAGCTTATTCTTTCATTAAAAAATTGCTTGTTAGACAAACACTATGTGTTTGACAAACACTATGTGTTAGAGAAACACTAGGGAGCTGCAGGCTGCGTCCCTGGCACCCGGCCACCCACATGGCTAGCTTATGCCCCAAAATAACAACATACAAACTGCATTCATTTAAGCACTGCTTGGCCCATTAGTTCCAGCCTCTTATTGGCTAGCTCTTACATATTAATCTAACCCATTTCTAATAATCTGTGTAGCCTCATGAGCTGGCTTACCAGGGAAGATCTTAACTTGCGTCTGTCTGGAGTGGGAGAATCATGGGGACTCCTTGACTCAGCTTCTTTCTCCCAGCATTCTGTTCTGTTTACTCTGCCTACCTAATTTTATGTCCTATTAAAGGGCCAAGGCAGTCTCTTTATTTAACCAATGAAGTTAACACAAAACAGAAGACTCTCCCCCATCAACTACGTACAACACTTAGGCCACTTGTTATAGAAGATGAAATGAAGCTGAAGTTCAAGGATTTAAAGCAACCATTTTAGGAATGGAAGTGTTCACAGTGAAAAAAAAGATATCTCAGTGGATTGTGTGAATCAAACTCGCTGACGGTGGGAGCTTCATGAGCACTCATCACAGCCACCACTAGGTGGGACAGCAAAGGCAGGTGTTAGATGATGGCAGTTCAGATGAAATAAATCACAGCGAGACTGAGGTATGGTCTGAAGATTCTTCTGGGAAACACACGTGAACACACAATAATTAAAAGCCAAGGAAACTGTCTGGAGTGAGAACCTGAGAGACACAGTGTCTGGTCCCAGGTATTTGGTTATTCCTCTGACCTGGCAGGCTCAGAGGCCTGATTGCTGCCCCTGGGAGAAGGCATGAGCAGTGCCTAAGCAATATAATTGTCACTTTGGAAATTTAATCAAAGCTAACGTGGGACTTCGTGATGCATGGGCAAACAACGGAGGTGCAGCCCTCGTTACCTTTTTATGACATTCATAAATATGCCTGTTTTGTGGCATACAGGCTTTTGTAGTAAAGCAAGAGCTTTTCCATATTGAGCTTATTCCATGCCACCCATATAGGCTTAGATGAGCCTACAGAAGCAGCACCATTTCTCCTGCAGGAATTCCTGAGTGGGTGGAAACATGGAGAACGTCACTGTCTTTTCCCTAAGCTACTCTAGTTTTCAATACTGTGACATGACATGAAGAACACTAGAAAACAGGAAGATGGGGGAAATATGAATTAGCACTGGGTCTTTGTATTATTTTATTTACTGTGTTTATTTTTTTTTTTAGGAGATTTTATTTATTTATTTATTTATTTTTTTAT
>NW_004949137.1:747891-755469 GCF_000317375.1 Microtus ochrogaster | reverse complement strand
TCTGAATTTCCTCTGTGTCTGTGGTTATGTCCCCCTTTTCATTTCTGATCTTATTAATTTGCAAATTCTCTCTCTGCCTTTTGATTAGTTTGGAATCGATCAGAAGAGATCAAGAGGGGCATTTGTCTGTGTTTATTGTTAAAGACTACACTGATACCTGGTATTCATTAGGCACCCAAACACGCTATTAAAATGATGAGAGAGAGAGAGAGAGAGAGAGAGAGAGAGAGAGAGAGAGAGAATATGAGAAGAGACGGTGAGATGCCGAGGCTGAATTCCCACAGCTAGGGATCACACTCTTTTGAACAGGACGTGATGTTTACACAACAGGCATGCTGTCAGCTTTTCTGGCATCTACCACTTTATTTCAAGAGGTGGAAATAGAAAGCTGTGTTTACACAGAGCTTGTATCACAAACATCACCACCTTTGCTTTCTCTTATCACATTAAATTCTTTACCATTAAAGCCCAAAACCAACTCTTGCTTGCTGCTAAAGATACAATGCTGGCCTTCACACTGAATTTCTTCTAACAGTTCAGCCCAAGGGAAATGGGAAGAGTATAAACAGGAGTGTGCATTGAAATATTTTTTAAAAAATCCAGGAAATGCTTGATTGAAATTGCCCATGCAGGCACCAAGCACTGGAATAAACATGGTGTTAACTAGCATTTTGAGACCTGTGTAGGAACTACTTTCAGTCTCACTACCTGACTGGCCACCAGTGAAGGAAAAGATTGATGAGCTATGAGTGTATGAGCTCCAAGGCAGCCTTCCCCAGTGATTTAGATAAAATGTAGATCGAGGATTCTAAATTATTCCACTGGCAATTCCATCGCACGGCATCCATAAGACAGCACAGAGGTCCCCGAGAGACTATCTGCCTGCATTGCTGTTCAGTCTACACACAACTGTGCACTGTGGGGACAGACATGGTGTGAGCAGAGTCTGATCAACCCTGACGTGCACAGCAGGGAGGCAGCTTGCTTAGCAAAGAGTCCGGTACCCTCGGCTTCTTCAGCTCGGTTGTAGAATTAAAAGAAAAAAAGTTACAAAGTTTTCCAGGCAAGCTTATCCCCAGTATGGGCCTTACAGCAAAGACAAAGGTTAAAATTGATGGGAAAGTACTAAATTTCAGTAAATTGAGAGAATGCATTTTTAAAAAAGACTTCTTCACAGGAGAGATGCCTTTTAGGTAACACTCAATGGAAGATTTTTCCTCAGGTTAGTAAAATTCTGACTAAATTGTCCTGTCTACTATTGGTTTGAAAAACAGTGGTCACAGGGAGATGAAGCGCTGGACATGCGAGCTGCTGAGATCTGACAATGAAAAGCTGGAGAAGATTAGTTAGCATTTCAGCTCTTCAAGACCTGAGGAGAGCTTGTCTACACTTAGGGTGTGGCTTGGAACAATGCAGACCATGAGCTATAGTTTCCCTGAAACTAACAATAAAGAAATAAGGAGTTAGTTCACAAAGTATAGGACCATTATACTAGAGGGGAAAATGACCTAGGAAAGAGGTGGGGGGCGTAGGGCTTTCATGCAAGGGATTTTACTTGTTGTTATTATTAAAACTAAGTTAAATGAACCCCATAGATGAATCTAAGGTACAATTACCTAAATAAAGACAAATACACGTTAAAAAATATTGAATGATTTCAAGTTCATGGAGTTCATTAATCTGCCAAACAAATCCACAGTGAGAGCTGTGAAAAGAGCCATGGAATCAGGGGGACCCTTGAGAACAGGGCCCTAGACAGATTAGCCATTGGAATGAGTGGGGCCGCTGAGAACAAGGCCCTAGAGAGATTAGCCATGGGAACGTGTGGGGAGGCTGAGAACAGGGCCCTAGACAGAGATTAGCCATGGGAACGAGGGGAACCCCTGAGAACAGGGCCCTAGACAGCAATATGGTAATAGACACTGGGCTGTCTTGCCGGGATATGGTTATATGGGTGTACATGTACATGTAAAAGTCATACAGCTGCATAGTTAGAGTTTGTGCACTTAATAACAGCAACACAGACTTGCTTTTCGTCCATCTCAGCCGTCCTGCCAGCTTATGGTCTTACCAAACCAAATGTCCTCACAGAATAATGGCTATGTGAAACCTGTTTGTACCAATGAGGCACACATTTCACTCTCATTTCTTAGTAAACAAAATGAAGCCATCCTTGAACACTAACTCCCATCAGCCCCATTTGGTACTTAATATGTTGTGAGTTTCCATAAATATTAAACAGGCACTCCCAGTTCAGGCTCTAAGTGAAATTAAAAAGCACGCCAGGGAAGTGTTTACTGAACACTGGCATTAGGGTACCACTGGTGTGTTAAACTCAGCTTGTACTTAAGACATGGATTTAAAAGCACTTTGGAAAATGCAGTCAGTACTCTGCTTGGTGGTTTAAATAGCAATCTTCACTGTGCACCCCCCCCCACATACCCACCCACTAGAAAAGCTAACATTCATAAAGCTTACTCCTACATGATAATCTCTCAACTCTAGCCTGGGGATGCTGTAAATAAATCTTGGTGGATGGAGAGAAAGAATCACAGCTTTCTAGGTTCAAAAGCCTTAATTCTCCATCTGTTGCTTGATTAATGGGGTAGGCTTGGACCACTCTGCCCTGCAGTCAAAGGTACAGCACACTAATGATGACCAATAGGTAGGAAAGAAAACAGAGATGAGGGGTTCATGATACTTAGGTGAACATCAGAGAACCATCTGTCTCTCTTAACTCAGACTCAGAAAGTGTGGGAAAAGGACTTTGATTTCTTTTTCTGTTACAACTAAGAACTCACAGAAAGTCTGACTTTTCTCCTTTGCTTTATATATTTGAAGAAAGAAAAATGAGAATATAAAGCTAACATCATATGTAAGTTGTGTGTGTGTGTGTGTGTGTGTGTGCGCGTGCGCGCGTGCACGCATATGCACACATGTACATGACAAATGAAACTGGGAAACATCCCATATGGAAGACTGGCACCAGGCTTTCCAGTCTTATGCCCTGAGCCTTTCTTTCTTGGTGGCTGCTTTTCTGTTAACACTTTCAGTGAATATAGTGAAAATGACAAAATGACAGCTCAGGAACAGCAGGAAAACTGGAATATGCTCACAAAAACAATTTATATAAGAGACCAACTTGTCCCAGGGTACGTTTTTGCCAGTTTTCTTTGTTCAAACCCCTGTTGTATCTGCGTGAAACCCACCAACTCATGATCGTATGTTAAAGATAAAACTTAAGAAGAAGAAATTGGTCTGGCAAAAGTAGGGAGCCAGACAGAGATAGGAGGATTCAGAGCCTGATAAATGAGCCTTGCATTTTTTTTCTACTCCATCAAAATGTGCCTTGATAGTAATGTGTGTTGACTGGTGGCTCTGACAACTGTACCTATGGATATCTCAAAGATGGGTTATGTAAGTGACAAACACACCGAATAAGCAGAATACACAATGGATGGTAGCTTTTCTTCTATTTTATCTATAGTCAAGAAAAATCTTATTTCTGTGTTATTACCCTACAGAAAACACTTAGCATAATAATCACCCAAGAAAAGTAAGTCATCTATGCATGAAATTCCTTGACTATGTTGGACCAATGAGATCATTATAGCTAACTGGTACACCCCAGAGCCATTTCTGACTCCCTATAGGCTCAATCATGTTATTCCAATGTTTTTTTTCAATAGTTATCTAATTAGAAGAAAACAAAACAAAATAATTGAGCTTTTGACTTGAGAACTAAAATGAAGTCATTTAATTGTTTGACAAACACCAGTTTATGAGATTAATGAAAGAAAATACTATGTCTAAAATTAGACATACTTAATAGCTGAAAAAACTGATAAGGGAGGGGAAACTTAGCCTCTGGGGCTCAAAATCAATGCACAAATTTGGGCTAATATGGGAAGATCCTGGAGAAAGTTAAAACTATGGTATATATGGTGTCACAAAGGTAACAGAAAAAATGAATGGCAGCAACAAGCATATACTGCTTTGTGTGGTTCTTCAAATAAAAATTTCTCCTATAGGCTCACAACTTTGAATGCTTGGTTCCACATTGGTGGACTATTTCTGTAGGTTTCAGAGGAGAGTTTTATTGGCAGAAGTGTGCCACTGGAAGTATGTTTGGAGAGTTTAAATTTTTATGCTATGTTGAGTTCACGCTCTCTGCTTCCTGCTTGTGGTTTTAGATGGCCACCCACTCCTGCTTCAGCAGCCATGTCTGCTGCTTGTTATCACATTTTATTGCCATTAGGGACTTTAACCCTCCAGAACTGTAAGCCCCAATAAACCCCTTTTTCAATAAGTTTACTTCATCATGGAATCCTGTAAGTGGAGTTCAATGGACCATCCTAGTGGTAGCTTGGAAGATAGTAATGTTGGGAGCTAAACAGATTTTAAAGGGCAGTTCAAGATGTTTTAGAGCAGAGCAATATTAATAACTGGGCTAGAGACTATTTTTGTGATAGTTTGGCATAGGAAGAATGAGAGAGAGAGAAAGAGAGAGAGAAAGAGAGAGAGAGAGAGAGAGAGAGAGAGAGAGAGAGAGAGAGAGAGAGAGAGAAAAGAAGGACGGAAGAAAGTGTTGTAATTTAAAACATGCTGTGAAGTGAAATTATGCTATGTAACAGGGGTCACATAGAGGTTTACTGGGAGAGGAAAGAAAAGTGACAGAGAAGGGACAGAGAAGGGGACAGAAAGGGAGACAGAGAAGACTGGTCCCTGAGGACAAGAGTGGCAGAAGAGAAAGAGAGGGAGAGAGAAAGGGAAAAATAGAGACAGGAGGTGGGCAGGACTACCCTTTAAAATGAAATATAGTGAATGCGCACAGGAAGAGCTCTTAGTGGCTGCAGCTGAGGATTATTCTGTCAGGACACTATGGGCAGACCAGCACAGATGTCTAAATACTAACATTCTTCCCTTTTGTTTATTATAAAAAGGTGAGGAGTTAGAAAGTTGTAGCAGGTGAGGCAGGGGTGAGACTGCCTCCTGCTGTCCTCAGGACATCATCACAGTCTTCGGAAGTGGTCTGAGAAAGCTGGGGTTGCTGGCTGTACTCTAGCATAGCAGACTGTTACATTTCACTGTCCAGGTCCTGTAGAACCATCAGGCACTTACTGGACCCGGAAGCATGCTGTTTGAGATGGATCCAAGTTGACTCCATGGAGATCACAAGAAACATACACAAGATTAAACAAGAGTTGAATAAAGTAAAAAGAAAAGCAGTGTGTGCTGAGAAAGAAGACACTGGCTTCTTCATCTGACCCACACCAGACAGCAACCAGACAGGGAATTTAGAGAGGGAGAACAGACAGACATATGTAGTTTTTGAAGCAAAGAAAAACAGTTCCTCAACTATCTGGTCCAAGGAATTCTGAGGCCATATGTGATTTGAAAGGAGTGGTCAGTCAATGGGTCTGCAAAGACATCCCAAGAGGAGTGAGGAGGTGGATGACACATCCCAAGGATGAGGCAGAGGGAGATAGAGAAAGGAGATCCAAGGCCTGAATAGGCTGGCATTCCATGGATTCAGGGAGGACCAGACTAAGTAGGCACACGTTGTTTCGGTACATCATCATACAAGAACAGGGGCCAGAGGCTCTGAGTCCAAGAGAGACACAGTCACTGGTATCAGGACACTGAGAAAAGCCAGAAGGTGAGGGGAGGACTGACCTTAAGAAAGGAAGCCTTGCTGGGCGGTGGTGGCGCACGCCTTTAATCCCAGCACTCGGGAGGCAGAGGCAGGCGGATCTCTGTGAGTTCGAGACCAGCCTGGTCTACAAGAGCTAGTTCTAGGACAGGCTCCAAAACCACAGAGAAACCCTGTCTCAAAAAAAAAAAAAAAAAAAAAAAGAAAGGAAGCCTCAGGTGTGGATACAGACCAGGGTCATCTGAGGAAACAGGCCTGAGCCAGCAACCTAGACCTGAGCAGGTCTGAGACAGCAAACTCCATAGGAGTGGGTCTGGGGAGCAATGATTGGGAGAGTGGGCTGAAGCCAGAGACCTCTGCAGGTACAGGTGTCAGTCTGGGATCCCCGAGGGAATAGGCAAGAACCACAGACTTCTGCAGATCTAGGTGTAAGTCTGGGACCTATGAGGGAGTGGGCCTAAGCCAGGAACTCTGCAGGTCTTGGCATACCCAAGTCTGGGACCTCTGAGGGAGTAGATCAGAGCCAGTGACCTTTGTAGGACCAGCCCTAAGCCAGGGACCAGGGAGGGGATACAAACCAGGTACATTTTCAGAAATAGGACTGACCCAAGGGTCTGTAATTTCTAGCATCCCAGAAAAATCAGAGAGGGTTAATTTTGAGAAGGCACATGCTGCCTCAGTGATTTGTCAAACACAGAGCAAGGGCCAAGGGTTCTGAGACCAAGAGGGCCATGGTTGTCTGATACCAGATCTTAAAGCGGCAAGAAGGTGAGAAGCCACGCTTACTCATGGAAAACAGCCAGAGGTGAAGAAGAAGAGTCCTACCAGTTGTTCCAGTGTTAGGTGGAAGGGTCCAGTGATCCGTTAGTTGGAAAAGTGAGGCTGTTGTTTGTTGACTGGGTTCCAGCGTCCTGGTGTGCCTCAGACTGTCAGTAGACCGGAGTAAGCACCAGGAGAACCTCTCCCAGTGTGGGAACCTGTTGTCTGAGGTTTCTGATCCTGCCTGGTTACCGCATTCATTAAGTCCCAAAGAAATCACATAGAGGTCTACATTAATCATAAACTGATTAGCCCATTAGCTCAGGCTTCTTATTAACTCTTATAATGTATATTAGCCCATTTTTCTTGTCTATGTTAGCCACATGGCTCAGTACCTTTTTCAGCAGGGCAATCACATCTTGCTTTTTCTGTATCTGGACAGGACTGCAGAGGGAGCTTCCCTCGTCCCAGAATTCTCCTGTTCTCATTGAGCTGCCTCTACTTCTGATCTAGTTGTCCTGTCTATACTTCCTGTCTGGCTACTAGCCAATCATTGTTTATTTAAAACATAATTGGCAGAATATGGATAATTGTCCTGCACCAGGAACCAATATTGTAATTTTAAAAATGCTGTAAAGGGAAGTCATGGCATGCAACAAGGCTCATATAAGAGGTTTATTGGAAATGAAAAAAGAAGGTTTAGATAAGGGAGCAGAGAAGGGGACAGAGACTGGTCCCTGGGGACAAGAGTAGCAGAAGGGGGGAGAGAAAGAGAACTAGAGAGTGGGAGACAGAGAAAATGGGAGAAACAAACAAGAGGTGGGCAGGCCCATCCTTTTTTTAAAAATTTATTTATTTATTTATTAAAGATTTCTGCCTCCTCCCTGCCACCGCCTCCCATTTCCCTCCCCCTCCCCCGATCAAGTCCCCCTCTCTCATCAGCTCGAAGAGCAATCAGGGTTCCCTTGGACTTCCCACAGTCAGGCCCATCTTTTAAAAGGAAACATAGCAAATATGCATAGTAGGTTCTCTTAGTGGCTGCAGCTGGGAATGTATCCTGTTAGGATTCAGGATTGTTTGAGAGCAGGTCAGTACAGATGCCGAAATACTAATGAAAAGAAAGAAAGAAAGAAAGAAAGAAAGAAAGAAAGAAAGAAAGAAAGAAA
>NW_004949137.1:738807-747791 GCF_000317375.1 Microtus ochrogaster | reverse complement strand
GGAAGGAAGGAAGGAAGGAAGGAAGGAAGGAAGGAAGGAAAAGAGAGAGTCAGGCTGTTTTCTTGCATGCCCTAGGAATTTGTGAGAAGTAAAATTTAAAAGTCATGGACTAATTTGTTGGGCAGAGGAGATTTCAAGACAATCTAATATTGACCCTGTCTGCCAGATGCCACCCAGTTAAGTGTCCCCACTTATGAAACAAAAAGTTCTAGGGACATTCCTGTTGCTATAAAGAAGCAACAGACTAAATCTGTTGCTAATGTGTTTCAAGGGGACAAGGGTCTATCCAAGCTGGTGCTGAACTGGACAATGTCATTTATGTGGTTCTGGTTTTAGAGTCATGAAGGATACATGAGTAAAGGGGTCATGGGATTTCCCTCTGTGGTTTCAGTTAGCTGTTAAAACCAGGCAATATGTGGCAGAGTAGATACGTGTGGAGACCCCAAGAAGCCACTGTGTAATTCCTTGAAAGTGAAGCCTGGACTGCACAGGAAAGGGGAAAATGCTGGAAAAGCAAAAGCAGTGAAGTTTCTGCAAAGGTATCTACACTGTGCAAAAAATCAACCCAAGAGAGGATGCATACTGTTAGCAGCAAAGCTAGAGGGAACTAAATCCTTAGGGAATAATGGCCCAGACACAGGACATGAAGACGAAGAATTTGATGCTTATCTTGGTCAGAGTGTCCATTGCTGTTATAAGGAGAAACATTTAATTGGGGCTTGTTTACAATTTGAGAAGTTTAGTCCATTATCAGCATGGCACAAAGTATGGCAGCATGCAGATAAACGCGGTGCTAGAGGAGTTGGTAGTTCTACATTCAAATCCAAAACTCAGAAAGCAAAAAGATGGAAAACCACATGGATTGGTTTGGGAAAGCCCACCCCTAACACACTTTTTCCAACAGAGCCACACCCATCCTAACAAGACTACACCTCTTAATCTGTCTCAAGTAGCTCCTCTTCCTAATGACCAAGCATTCAAATATTTGAGCCTATGGGGATCATTCCTACTCAAGCCACTATAATGCTTGCTCTTCTGGGTTTCAATCTTGCTTTGGTTCAGTATTTCTTCACTATTCCTCCCTCCCTTTTGTAATTGCAATGCCTATTCCGTGCCATTGCAATTTTCTCTTTTTAAATTTTATAAACGTTTATACTTAAGAGAATGTTTTGTGTATCCAGAAAGACTTTGTATTTTAAACAGTGTTGAGACTGGTAGAACATGGGGACTTTAAGGCTAAGTGCATTTTGTGATATGATATGAATATTAGTCTATGGGGGTCAGGTAGTAGAATGTGGTGGTTTGAGTGAGAATGCCTCCTACAGTTCAGATGTTTGAATACTTAGTCCCCAATTTATGGTACATCTATGGGATGGCCTTATTGGAGGAGGTGTGGCTTTGTTGGAGTAGGTATGGCCTTGTTGGCGAAGGTGTATTACTCTGCAGATAGGCTTTCACGTCTTTTGCTTAATCTTCACTCAGTGTGACACACAGCTGACTGACTTCTTGTTGCCTGCAAGATATGGGACTCTCAGCTAATCGGATATACTCTAGCATCACATCTGTGACTCCCATCATGATGATAATGGACTGAAACTCTGAAACTGTACTGAGCACCCCAATTAAATGTTTTTTTTTGTAAGAGTTGCCGTGATCATGATGTCTCTTTACAGCAAAAGAAATTCTAAGGCACTTCCCTACAACACTTAGATGAATATTATTATTTATTGGTATGTAGGAGGAGGGCCCGCTTGTTCATCCCAGCTGCCCAGAACCCAAATAATCACACTTAAATTGTATTAACTAAAACACTTCTTGGCCCATTATCTCTAGCTTCTTATTGGCAAACTCTTATTAACCTATTTCTATTAATTTATATATCGCCACATAGCAGTGGCTTTCCAGCAAAGACACTAACCTGTGTCTGTCTCAGACAAAGAATCAACTCTGCTTTCTTCTTCCCAGAATTCAGTTCCATCTTCCCCACCTACCTAAGTTCTGCCCTATCAACAGGCCAAGGTAATTTCTTTATTCATTAATGAAGGCAACACATAGACAGAAGGACCTCCTACACCATTTCCCCTTTTCCATTTAAACAAAAAGGAAGGCTTTAACTTTAACATAGCAAGACTACATATAACAAAATAGGAATCAAGCAAGAATTACAGTTACAATATTTTGATTTACTTTATCTTTTATCATAACTAAGGTAAACTATTACTATAACTATAAATTCTTCAACTCCATCAAAGAAGGATATAATATTACCTAAGTAAACAGTAAGTACATTGTAAGCAACTTCGAAAACTCTAGAATTGAGAGACATCTTGCTGCCTGGATAGTCACCCAACGTTCTTTTGCACTGCTGGGGCATCTATCATCAGCCTACAGGCCCATAGTATCCAGCAGACTTTTCAATTAAGCAGGAAATTTCAAAGACAGTTCCATCTATATTGGTAGTTTGTCATTCACTTTCTTCTGTGTCCTGCAGAATGTCTAGCAGACTTTTTCATGAAGCAGGAACCCTGAAGGTTCATCTCACCTTTAGGCAAGTTCATCAGTCATTTCTCTGTGAGTTCTGCATGTCCAGTTTATACAGCATACCACGAAGTAGTTCCAGCAAGAGCAGTTTCTTGCCCAAATGGCAAAAAAAAAAAAAACTTCATAAGGAGCCTCTTCAATGCCCATCTTCCTCTTGAAGTAGATTGGTGCTGCCAGGAGCAAATGTGTTTCACTGTCATGAAAAGTCCTTAGTTCTTAAACATTTTAAATGCCATATTCTGAAAGTCTCTGAATGATTTAAAGAATATATACCTAACTGAAACATATACCTCTATACATATAGAAAAATCTAACTAACATGACTACAAGCTTGACTATTATAGATGATTATCTATTAACCTATATTTCTTAATTATACATTATATTTTTAAATGAGCTACACAAACACGATACCTTAATCAAGAGCAAAAATACATATACATATTACAAATTGGCCTTAAAATTGTATCAGTAAACCAAGATCCATACCAATGCAAATTATTCATATCTATATCATATCCCCTTTTAAATGTAAACAAACATTTTTAGACAATATTTGGGAATATGGGTGTAAGTTTGTCCATACATCTTCCTGCTGTTTAGGGGCATCGTTAATCAGGTACTTAATGGTGTGCTTCATGTGTGCTAAGTTCATTTCAGTCATCAGTTTAGTGAAGTAATTTTTGAGGGTATTCACAGTGACCTTTCAGGGGGGACATGATCTTTCAAGCCATATTGGTCTAAAAGCAATCCATAGGTTCTTTTGTAAAAATCAGCATATCCTTAGACTCACATTTTGGAGTTGGTTTAACTTAGCAGCCCATACAATGAAATGTCTCTCTGTGCTTAGCTCCTCCACACTCAAAAAAATTCAAAATAACACAATAATATTCATAATTCAGTCTCTCTCTATATTGTCCATCTTTATGTGGCTTATTTTTTTACTCCTTTTAATCTATTAATGTCTGTACTATGTCTCTTTAAAGACTTTTAAATGATATGCTTTTTTAACTCTTTATACTCTTTTTTCCTCTCTCCCAAGCCTATGTACATTTATCTAACACTGTGATCCATTTAGAGATTTTTTTTTTATGTCTGAATCTGTCCTTATTGCATTATCTGTAATTCTCTACTATCTTGAAGAGCTTTTAAAATGGTAAAAGCTTGGTTACAGCTGCTCTGGATGCTGGCTCCTGCATATAGAATTTAAACAACTTGGGGTTCTGTTGAAGTGAGAGATGATTGTTTCTGGCAGCATGCATCTATTCCTAAGAGAATGTTGAGCACTGAAGACATTCCACTTGGAGCTTCTTTTCTTCTTGTCAAAACTGGCCTTTGGGAAAAGAATTGCCCATGCCTCAACCATGATAAGGTACATGGTATCCAGAAATGGATTAGCAGGACTGAAAAATCTTGCCAAGACAGAGTAAGATGGTTTTGAAAAACTTACCTGCCTCTGAAAATGGTCTGTCAGTTATTCTAGACCTTAGCCAAAGTTGATTGCTTCAATGTTGCAAATGAGACTTCGGGTGATTGTCCAGGTAGCCAGTTGTCCCTGTCATTTGTTGCACATTTTGGAAGTTGCTTGATTTCACTTCCTGATTACTCAAGTAACATTATTTCCCTTCTCGAATCTTCAATGGGGTTGAAGACTAGATAGTTGAAGTTACTTTCCTCTCATGACTTGGCCAAGTTATTTATTATACAATACTCAAACTAGTTGGAATAGGATAATTATTAATTATATTTGTTCTTACTGCATATAATTTTGTGCTAGACTTAGAACTCTCTGATTTAAACAAAAGGGGGAGGTGCTGTAGGAAATCTTACAGCCAGTGGTTACCCACCCACTTATACTACATATGCCAATGTAGAGCATGTGTCTGGTCTCTTTTACAGCTGCGGGATTAGGTTTCTGATCTTCATTCAAGCAGAGGATTCTGGTTTGTGAGTCTACCCCTAAATAAATAACAGTTTATTTCTCAATTCTGAGCTAGTGTGGGATTTCTTTTAAGCATCCTTCTTCATTGATATTTCTGTCTCTGCTAACTTATGTGAATTACTCTGTGCCAGGGATTTTATCAGTCTCGGGTTTTATAACATACAATATAGCAAAACATATGTGGTATGGGATCACACCCAGTCAATGCTCAGTTGATATCTGCAGAACAGAAAACTAGCTTAGCCAACACTGTGTGTGAATTACATCTGATAACCTAACAGAAGTCATTGTAAGTTGTAGAATTAAGTGTATTATTTAGAGACTTTAAATAAGATGATCTTTGAATTAAGATGCAGTATGAAAAGAAGCCTTGTGGATATTGATCAGAGGTATATAATCTGGAAACATTCATAAATAGATAAGAAAGAAAACTGCTCTAGCATTAAGTAGGAAGAGTGTATAATCTCTAGTATGGTACTTTGTATACACAGAGAATAATTGAAATCTTTCACAGGGCTATATAATATGCTTATTTTTACTTATTGTTTTAGTTCACTGAGTACAAGTACATTTTTTTGGTAGATTGACTTTATTCCTTATCCTTACATGAATCAGAGGTCAACCAGTTGAATACCCATCCATCATTATTGGACAAATAGCCTCAACTGCCTACTTTGCTATTATTGTAATCTTCATACCAATCGTAGGCATAATTGAAAACAACATTCTAGACCAAGATTAAATGTCCTGATAGTATACACATTATACTGGTCTTGTAAACCAGAAATGAAAAGTATTTTTTCTCAGGACATCAAGAAGACTACTCCCCCACCATCAACACCCAAAGCTGATATTGTATTTAAACTACTTCTTGTACATAAATTTATCTAGTACATAATACATTTATGTATATTGTACATTAAATTACATTCCCCTAGCATATAAGCATGTATTAACTATCAATTATATAAGACATTCAATTCTTTATCAACATCAATCCTCTACATCATGTCTATTACAATCAACTATTTAATTAATGTTCTATAGACATATCTACATTATCTCGCATACACCATTCTGTTATAAACTCTTCTCATCCATACGACTATCCCTCTCCCCATTTGGTCTATTAATCTACCATGCCCCTCTTATCGCTCCGGGCAGTGACTAATGTGAAACTTTACCAGGCATCTGGTTTTTACTTCAGAGCCATATTAATGCTTTAACGTCCATACATTTCCCTTAAATAAGACATCTCGATGGTACAGGTCTAATCAGCCCATGCCTAACATAACTGTGGTCTCGGGCAGTTGGTATTTATTAACTTTAGGGATGCTATGACTCAGCATAGCCGTCAAGGCATGAAGGTCAACTTGTCCTTGCATATTGAAGGACAGGAAAATGGATTGATGGTTTAGAGCAACCTGAACTTGCTTCACAGCACTCAAGTCAGATGACCTATAATCAAATATAACTCTGGTTCCAGAGATGTTGCTTCTCACCTCTGCAGTTACCTAGACTCTCTTCGTATCTATGTGTCTGTCTGTTTATCTATCTATCTATCTATCTATCTATCTATCTATCTATCTTATATCTCTCATCTATTTTCATCATCATCATCATCATCATCATCATCATCATCTATATATCTATTTATCTCTCATTGGATAATATAGTGAAGGAGAAGGCTTCAGAGAGATTTTGAATTTCACAAATTGAGCTGCACAAACCTGCTTTTCTTAACTAGTAGTCTGCCTTGGGTATTTTATTATAGTGATGGACAGCTAAATAATACACAGTTTATATAAATTTCCAATGAGACCATGTTTCCACCGATTTTTACAATTTCAAAACATTTGATAAGTGTTTAAATGTTTTACTCCTATGACTGTGAGGTAATGGATAAAACCTGTATAATTTCTACTCTAGAGATGACAAGTGGGCAGAAAATATGCAATTCAAATATACGAAATAGAGTTAAATAAATGGATTTCTTGATACAACTCTAGAATTCTTTACAAGGAAGCCAGTAATAGTCACTGGATAGATAGAACAGTTCCAGTACTGGAACTGTAAGAAATGACAAAGAAAACTGTAAGATATTAATAAGGAAATAATTGCCATGACTATTCATAAGTAGAACTATTAAGTGTTTTTTCCATGCTTTAGATGAATGTAGGTATCTTTAAGTAAACATTTTTACAGCTTCTTATAGGTTGGGCTAGGTCAATAGTTTTATTTTCAAATGAGGAAATAGGAACAGCATCATAAGTCAACTTACAGAGAGTATTCACATAATCAATGGAGACTTTGAAACAAAGACATCTGTCTAGAAAGTTCAGTTTACCCATAACTGTGAAATGTCACAGTTGGTCTTCATTTTTGTGGAAATATTGTTAGATATCTGAAAAACATGGAGATAAAGAGATGCATGGATTTGTGAAAGGATTGTTAACTCTGTGTGTCAACATACTAGATTAAGGAATGTTGGATAAAATTATCAATTAAATCAATGGACTCCAATTAAAGTAAATGCCCTTAGTTAAGAGGAATAGCCATAACTCAGTTGAATTAGAGCCTTATAAGAATGAAGAAAACTTGAAAAAAGGAGAATTCAGGCTCTTCTTCCTGCTTGAGGTAGAGCACTGGTTTCCCATTTGGGGACTTTTGTTTTTACCATAAATTCCCTTTCTTTCTGTAACTGCACCTTTAGCACTCCTGATTTTTTTTCCAGCTTGAAAATGGTTGGGAAGTCTCCCAGTATGAGAAATTCCTCATGAAAATATATCTATTACCCATACATCTGCCATCTATTCTACTGGTTCTGTGCCTCTAGAGAATTCTACTTAATATGGATCATTGGATACATGAGTTGATGGATGAATGCCAGTATGTGAACAGATGGATGAACGGCTGGATAGAAGTGTGGATGGAGCATTTAAAAGGAAGATAGAATGGTAAATACCATAAAGTAATTTATATTAAAATAGCACCAAAATATTCTTGTTTATTACTCAAGGTCTTAAAGCACAGTATAAAAAGGCAGATCTGGGGGAGATGATTTGGCAGTTAAGTGTACATACTGCTCATGCAAAGGACCTGAGTTCAGCTCCAGTGCCCACATCTAGCTGCTCACAACCATGTACAACTCCAGCTCTTTGACACTTCTGGATACCTACACTCAGATGCACACACACACACACACACACACACATGCACACACACATACACACATATACACATACACAATATGAGGGGTTTGAGAAAGGGGCATGGGAAGGTTTGAAGGGAAAAAAAGTAAAGGTGGATGTGAAATATTTATATTTTGACTTAAACGTAAAACCTAAAGTGACATGCAAAACATTTTGTAACACAATAATAAAAGCATTTAACTCTAACTCTTCATTACACATACACGGTTTGTTTCTGATTCATGTTAGTACTTTTCACAGTTTATTTCTGATTTAAAATTCAGTTTTTAATTTGTGAAATATTTATTTTTTACAAAAAAGGTATTATTTAAAGAAAAGTAGCATATATTAGTATATATAGTTCTAGAAAACACAATTCTATACTTTGATTACCAAAGTAGTTTTAGATTTAGTAAAATCCTTATGAAAATCAGTTAAATGTAGTCTTGTGAAAAAGCTTCTAAAATGACTTTCTATCTTTTTGCTTTATTGCCTTTTCCCAATAGAATATGTGATTCAAAACACTTAGCTTCATAACCCAGCTTGAAATTTCTCAGCAAATACCTTTAGGTTAATCATAGCCAATATAATTCAGAATAGAAATGTGTGTGCCTAAGAGACTGGGTTCAATGAACACCTTAAACACACGCACACCTTTACATATGCACTATTTTTCAATGTTAAATTACATCTTCTCTCGGTGGGATTTTGAACAATCTTCACAGCTACTCTTGGCAATAAAAGACAATGAGGTGGCAATGTGATGCTCTGGGTTAACAACAATCAGATTCTCTGGTACTTAAACAAGCCTCCATTCCAAGGAGCCTTAAATACCTATAGATATTACTTCATTAATCCTTAGAACATCAGCGCGGAAGAGATTGCAAGTAGTACGTTCTGCTAGGAACAACAGACACAGGGGTGATGATTATACTACATCATGTGTGTACAACGCCCTGTGCAGTGGTGCTCAGAACAGTACACAGATGCTAGCAAATGAATTGCCTGCTCATCCATGGGGACTGGACTGGACAACATTGGTTCCTTTTGGGTAAAAAAAAGCATGCCCAGCAACTTGCTCCATTTCACTGGAGGGGGCACAGTCAGCAGGACATTGTCTTCTCCTCATTACATACTTGGGGGTCCAAACACTTGACTTCATACAACTTATTTGAAAAATAAAAGTGTGGGCTTAGAAGAAAGCTAAGCAAGAGAATAGATGATAGATAGATAGATAGATAGATAGATAGATAGATAGATAGATAGATAGATAGATAGATAGATAGATAGATGATAGATAGATGATAGAT
>NW_004949137.1:724546-738707 GCF_000317375.1 Microtus ochrogaster | reverse complement strand
TAGATAGATGATAGATAGATGATAGATAGATAGATAGATAGATAGATAGATAGATAGATAGATAGATAGATAGATAGATAGATAGATAGAGGAGGAAGAGGACTTCTTCAGGCTGAATTAGAAGGGTATTCGACTTGACCCAAGACCAGCAAAGATGTCATGGGTAGACGATGGAGGAATTCATGTCAGGGATCAGCCCGTTCCCACCTTGTGCTGCCAAGTAACTAACCCTTTGTCATGTTCACCCTATTGAATGTCTCCCCAGTGTATTACCGGCATGAACTTGTCATTCTACACTGATAATTATTTCAGTCAGAAGATCAGTTGTTCTACTAGTGCAGTGTTCCAAACCAAACAAAGTTCACTTAAATATGTAATAGTCATATATGACCAAGTTATCAGTTTTTAATAGTTTTTGAGTATTGTCACATTTCTGGTAAAGACCCTGAGCCAAGGCTGGATACAATATTTAGGGTTTCTTTTTCTTTTTTGTTCTTAATAAATCAGTTATGCTTTGCAACCAAAAAGTAAAATTGAATGCCTAGGTTAAGTCTGCAGCACCTGTCTTTAGGTCTGTGCTGTGTCTGGCGTGTTGTCAAAGTATCTGGTTCTCAATGCCATTTTCTTGGTGTTACTACATTGAATACATAAATGAATGCTAATAATAAAAAAAGATAGATAGATAGATAGATAGATAGATAGATAGATAGATAGATAGATAGATAGATAGATAGATAGATAGATACATGGATACATAGATAGATAGGCAGCTAAAAAGTTTGGTATTAGGTTTGGGGGAGATTTAGCCCAGTGGCAGAGTGCTTATCTAGCAAGAGCAAGGCTCTGGGTTCGGTCTTCAACTCTGAGGGAAAAAATGGTATTTGGTAGTTATTACATGTCAACAGACTCAGAGATGCTGATTAAAGAAACTATGAAGTTTCTGTGTACATTATAACTTCTACCATTCTGATCAACTTGCTTTCCAGAGCTGATCCAAAGCCAAAGCCTCTGCAAGAAAAGTATAGGAGCAGAGGACACAATAGGAATGAGGTTGAACTTCAGACTCAAGTAATGAGCCTATCTGAAAATTTTAAATACTTAAAAAGTATAATTTTCTAATGACTCAAGTGATTTTATTAAAAGAACAAGATAATTTGGCGAATGACTGGTAGGGACTCTTGATAAAAAAAAATTAAAGAAAAATAAAAAAAACCCTTTTACTGCAGTATGATAGGATTTTCTGTCACTGAACACTCGGTTCTTATTAGAAGATGTCAAAAGCACGTAAGTGAAGCTGAAGAGGAGTTTATATGACACAGAAACTTCCACTGCACCAGAAGCAAGCGTTGTTCTCAGTGTGGATTAAGTGCTGGTAATTTGAAGGCACATTAAGATGATAATGACTGAGCACAGAAAACAGGGAACAGATAAGACAAAGGGCATCTCTCAGGACAAGTTTTTAATGAACTGGAGCTTTGGGAAGAAACACGCATTTTTCAATATAATAAACACAATTGAAGGGTTTGAAGCAGAAGCTTGATGCTTTCTTATGTCTGTCTAAACATTCACTTTAAAACAAAATGGAGACTCTCAAGACATGGGAAGCAGCAGGGAGGTTATTGTAAGAGTAAAAGATGAAAGAGCCTCTACTGGAATATTCAAACATGACATGAATTAGAATTGTCAATGCATCCACTGTGGTTTTTTCTAACTTATCTCACTGCCTGTCGCTGCTTGACCACAGTAGTTAGCACTAGCAGAGTGGCAGCGATTACAAACGCTTTCAGAAAATTTCCCAAAGAATCTAGAAACCAAACAGCTTTACTACGGTGACTGGAAAACAGATCATGCAAAGTGTGATTTCTCATCGTTACATTCTTCAGAGAGAAAGTTAACACCTGTCTTAGTTCAATTAGTAAATTAACAGCACAAAACCAACAATAACTAAACACTTTCCGTAGCAAGTCAATTTACCTCAGCTTCCTGGGTTCAATCAAATGGGAAAACATTTAAAAATATACATACCCAAGCTGGGGCTGGAGAGATGGCTCAGTCATTAAGAGCACTGGCTGTTCTTCCAGAGGATCCAAGTTCAATTCTCAGTACCCACATGGCAGCTCACAGTTGTCTGTAACTCCAGTTCCAGGGTATCTAAAAAATCTCATACAGATATACATATAGGAAAAACACCAATGAACTTAAATGAAAATTAAAAAAATAGCATACCCAAGGAACAGACAAGACCCAATTTTTATGCTTTTAATGAACTTTATCAAATACAAGTAAATAAAATAGCTGAATCTGTTCTGTTTATGTCCACATCACTTTTTGTAGCCCTCACAGTAGGTACTGGTTGATGAAGAAAAGAGTGTTTGTAGGGTTTTTTCACTGTGTGCTGAGTGGTCTATACTAGCAGGTATAGCCAAGGTTTTAGAAAACTACCACCACCTATTTGACCCAAACTTTAACTTTCTAGACTAGAGGAAGCCATTTGTTACCAATTACCTGATCTATATCTCCAACCTCCTAACTTAACTGACAATTAAGTTAACATAGTTATCACTAATGAAGCATGTTTTACATAGTACGTTTAAATCTACATAAATGATGTAATAATTTACTTGCAGAACTTTATTCTAGTAGGTAGCATCTTTTAAGGAGAATTGAGTGGAGTCTCTATCCAATCTACAATTCAAATGTTAAAAGGAAAGTAAGTGCAATTTAAAAGTCTCCTTACCATACAGCTGTAAAATGTGCTATAAAGGAGCATACAATGTGGTTTAAAATCTATAGTACCAATGAAAATCTCCCATAAAGCTGCAGATTTCCAAAACAGAGCTTTAATAACTCGTTTCATAAATTAAAATAAAGTCAAATGTATTCTACTTTCAAAGAAGAATGAATGTGACCTCTTCATGCAAAGATGCAGTGTTCTTTCCTTTCAAATATGTCTCTGTCACTAATTTTCAGACTTTTTATCCCCAGAATAATGTAGATATAATCTCCCAAGTCAGCACAGGTCCTTTACCTGCATGCAACGCAGAAGTTTACAGCATTTCTTATTAAAGACTACAGAATGAGGCAAAGGAAAAGGGAGACTTCTGTTTTTTATAGCACTAATGTCACGCTTCTCTCCTTAACACTGATGTATTTCCAGTGCTGCTGGAGGATCTATTACCCAGAACTGGCAAAGCTTTGCCTCAGCAGGAGTTGTCGAGCACTAAGTGGTTTATGGATTTGAATGTTGAGGCAATCTGCAAGCAGCTAAGGAAGGAGGAAACAAAGAACAACAGATTGGATAGGGCTTGCACTTTGGCATGCCAAATATGGGTTTTGCTTGTAAGTTAATGAATTAATTGCTTTAGTTGAAACAATCCATTTCTATTATGGCACATCTGGTGATAATTATGAAATGTGTAAACAATGGAAAAGTGTATTTTCCAACCAATAAATAGAAATCATTAATATTGCTAACAGCCAAGTTGAAATTGCATCCCCTCTCTATTGCTGTCTATATGTAAAACACAACATATAATCCTGAAGTGTAATTATGGACAAAATAAAAGATCCTTCCTGAAATCCAATTAAAACTGTCACAAAAAGGAATTTTATAAATGTAGTGATAGGTTTATATAACTACTGGACCTTCATTATTATCTGTAGGCTAAACTCAACACATTTAGGAAATAGCAAATGATTTAATCTTAGATTCACAACAATCATTTGCTAAGCATAAACAAAGTAAAAGTAATTTTTGTGGAAAATCCACTGAATTATCTCCTATACAAATTTGTATTATTTTAATGTTATTTATTTTTTAACTGGTCTGAAAATTATTTTTAAGCTAAAATGAGATGGAAGAATATTAAAAATAAGATAGTTATTTGAACCCAAAGAATTAAGTTAAAAATTTAAGACAATGGTTTACAACCTTTCTAATGCTATGACCCTTTAATACAGGTCCTCATATTGTGATGAACTGACCCCAACCATAAGATTATGATCATTGTTACTTCATAACTGTAATTTTGCTATTGTTATGAATTGTAATGTAAATATATTTGGAGATAGATGTTTGCCAAATGGTCTCCACCCTCAAGCTGAAAACTGCTGATTTAAGAAAATCTTATAGTTTTTATTACAGACTAATACAGACTACAGTCAAAGTAACATTTCTTCTGTGTCTTTCCTCAAACACAGCAGGATAATTCAATGCTTGTGTGTACTCCCAGGAGACAACCATTTCAGTAAGTCACTCAGATGATGCTGATGCTGACTGACTGTGCAGTCTGTGAGGGTGGTCTCCTGTTGAGCTTGTTCCTAGAATGATGGTGGTAGGCTTCAAGGGTGTGCTTACCTCATTCCCCAGCCTTTTGCCAGACTATTTTGCAAGGTGGTGAATATGACTTTGTGTCTTCTTTAGTACGCTCTGCTTCATTCAGCTTTCTTCATCTTGTTCAACTGAAATGTAGAGCATCGCCTGAAGCAATGAGCTCAGCTGTGCTCCAGGTAGCTATTCTCCATGTCTGCTTTGCTCAGAACGGGAGCCAGAGCAGCTAACCAACTCTTATCCCCTGAAATCGTACAGCCCTGTTTGAAACTCACTTAGAGATGATGCCCAACTTAGTTTCCCCAAAGGAGAGGTTACACACTGTGAGGATTGTACAACAGAAAGCCAGGGGTGTGGTATCCTGCAAAACCTGTGTTGGCCACATTTTGACCAATTCAGCTTGGTTTTCAAAAGAAATTCTGGCCAGGTGGTGGTGGCACAGCTGGGCAGTGGTGGCACATGCCTTTAATTCTAGCACTTGTGAGGAAGAAGCAGGTGGATCTCTATGAGTTGGAGACCAATCAGGTTTACAGAGTACCAGGATAGACAGGGCTACACTGTGCGACCCTGTCTCAGAAAAATAAAAAAAGAAATTCTGAAAATTCATAGTTAGAAACTCACTGAAACAGACATGTAAGTACAGTTACATAGATGATCAATAAGTAGATGAGAGAGAAATACAGACACACATATACACAACAGACAGACAGACAGACAGACAGAGAGAAAGACACAGAGGAAGGGAGAAAACTTTCCCACTAAAAAATTTAAGGACATTGAAAAATAACTTATGAATTAGATTTTGGGGATTAAAAACAAGCATTGGTCAGGAAGAAGTCTCTGCTTCTTCCCAAGTGTGGCAGTTAATGGGACATAGGACAGGTGTCTTTGCTAGAATTCCAGACCCCAAGGACAGGACAGATTACCCAGCTACCCTGCACTTTCTTTTCTTCTGTTTTTGTATAAGAGAATGCAAGGTAAGCACATTCCCAAGAGAAAAATGGATGTTAGCTATTCCATACCCTCCCCAGCAATTTTCTTTCTAAGCAGGTAGGTTTTAGCTAAAGGGAAGAATCTTGCATTTGCTCTCCCAAAAGCCTTTTGTGACAAATGACAGCTGTATTAACCTTGTGGACAGGTGTGCTGAAATAGAGAATTATTGCATCTATATTACACTCGACGCTGATTCCGCTCACTCTAGGCAATTCCTGGCCTACATCCTTTAAACACTTTGAGGAAAAATTGTATCAGAGGATTTTTTTTCTTCTTTTTTGATAGAGTAACTATAGCTGGATTGTGATTAACGACTCTCGCAGCTGCACCCTTTCCAAAGTACACGAAGCAAATGAGGTGAAGAGATCTCAAGCAGTAAAAGGAATATTAACAATAACATTGCGCCACAGGAAAGGCAGCATTGGTCCAGTAAACCATCCATCAGGTAAGGAAGCATTTGCCTAAAGGACTCTTGTATCCCATGTATATTTTCTCTCAGGAGCATCTATAACAATGTTCCATCTAGCACATCTAGACTTTTGGATAACCTCACTCTCAGTGTCCAGATGACAAGGTATAAATTAATTGATGAGAATTTCTTGTTAAAAGTTGTCAGTCTCTGAGAAGAAATAGTGTGCCTCATCAATATTAGGTTTCTGTTGATAGGCTGTTACCTCCATGAAGATGTATCCTTACCTCACCTCCTGGAGTCTTCAGTGACTTCAACTCTTTTTCAAAAGCATCTCAAGTTATACTCAACGTTAAACAAACTTCAGTTGGATACTGGCTGAATTTTTTTTCCTTCTCACATATGCACACATTCTTTGCTTATTATTGTTTTTTAAACATAGTTAAATATTTATAAAGTCATCTGGTTGCTTTTTAATTTAAATTATCTTAGATATGAGACTTGAATCTTTGTACTATCTCTATCAAATATTTGCCCAAACAATATATTCTCTTCTTAAAGCCATAGCCAGGTAAACAGGTCCTGATGAGCAAGTAAAAAGTAACAGAATAAGAACATGGTCATTATTAGTAATGGGATGGGATAATTTTTAAAATTCAGTGTTCTATGGAGAATATCTTTTTGAAATACTTCAGACATAAAATGGGCAACATGCATTTTCCTGTCAACTAGATCTACGATGATTTTGGTTATTGGCTTAGTATGAGGCTATCATATGAAATGCTTTATAGAATCCTGTTGAATAAAGCCAAGGGACGGCATCTCATGCAGGTCAACTTTAAACATAGCAGATGGGGCCAGTACAAGGGTCCACTGGGCATTTCCAACCATTTTTTTTGAGACAGGGTTTCTCTGTAGCTTTGAAGACTGTCCTGGAACTAGCTCTTGTAGACCAGGCTGGTCTCAAACTCACAGAGAACCGCCTGCCTCTGCCTCCTGGGTGCTCAGATTAAAGGCATGAGCCACAACTGCCCAGCACTAACCATTTTTTATGAAACTTCAGCACCTCACTCCTAAAAAATGCCTAAAGTACTTCTTATTGAATAGCAGCACATATCTGTGCTTGCATTGTGAAATGGCAATTGGATTTTGATTTTTGTCCAGGAGAAAGTTTATAGCGGAAGCAGCTGAGCTTGTTTTCACACTTGTGCTTCAACAGAGGAAAGGAACACTGGCTACGTGCAGAGTGGTTCCAGAGGATCCTTCCTCGTGAAGAAGCAGAGCAAAGTTTTTGATTTCTCAATATTTTAAGTTTTTGAACGCTTATGATGATAGTGTGATATCTCTACCAACTCGCTTTACTTGAAACCAAAAGTGTTATGTTATGGAAAAAAAGAACTTCAAACCTGAAAATGGTGTAAAAATATTTCTTTTATAAATGCACACTAATTTCTAAATCATAGAAAAGTTTCAAATATTGTCTAGAATGCCCATAAATTCTCTCCACATTCCATGGGCATGATTTTTTTATTTTTTTCTTTTATAAATACCTCTTTTTAATTTGTCATTTTTATACACATATATACTGAATTTTAGTCATTTTCCCTCGCTTTTCGCTTCTCTTATTCTTTCTGTCTCCTCCCTGGAACTTGTTCCATCCCAGCAAGCCTCTATCCCCTTTATGTCTTTAACCCTGTAACTTAGTTTAATGAGAGTTGCTTCTATGAGCATGGTAAGATGCCACTTTCTAGAGCCCAGACAACTCCCTAGTGTCACCACCAATTCAGGATGTGACAAGCCTCCCTAGCAACCATTAGCAAACAATAGCTCCAGAGGGAGGGAAAGTGCTTTATTCTTACACTGAAAGGCTGCAGTCTGTGCAGCAGTGAGTTCGGGAGTGCAAAGGTCATGTACCCAGCCATGTGCTGGCAGCACACTTCCCCAGATTTGGGCTTTTATATGCCCCATTTACATACAATTTAGAAATTTTACAAATCAACTTTCTAATTAAAAATTGTTTCCTTTATTTATTCTTCTCATATATATTACATCTGAATTACAGTTTCCCCTCCCTTCACTCTTCCCAGTCTCTTCCCCCACATCCCCTCTTCCTTACATCCACTCCACTCCTTTCCCTTAAGAAAAGGGCATCACTCTCAAGGATATCAAGTTATAATAAAACTAGGCACATACCCTTATAGTAAGACTGGATGAGGCAACTCAGTATGAGGATTAGGTTTCCAAAACCAGGCAAAAAAGTCAAAGATACCCACCTCCCACTGTTAGGAGCCCTACAAGAACACTAATCTTTATAACCATAACATAAATGCAGAGGAACTAGGTCAGACTCACACAGGTTTCCTGATTGTCAATTCGATATCTGTGAGCTCCTGTGAGCCCCAATTAGTTGCTTCTGTGGGCCATCTTCTCCTGTGTCCTTGACTCTTCTAGCTCTTACAACACCACGCATTTTCTGCAGGGTACCCCAAGGTCCTCCTAATGTTTGGTCTCTGCATCTACTCCAGTCAGTTGCTGGATGAAGCCTCTCTGATGACCATTATGCTAGACTCTGGTCTACGAGTAGAGCAGGGTATCATTAGGAATCATTCCATTGACTTTTTTTTTTCCCAGTTATGTTTGGTTCTATCCTAGGTTTCTGAGATATTGGGCCTCTAGGTCCTTGCACCCCAGGCAGTGTCAGGGGTGGACTCCCTCACATAGCATGGGTCTCAAGCTGGACCAGTCACAGGCTGACCACTCCCACAAGTTCTGTGCCACTTGCAGGCAGGTCAAGTTGTAGGTCTAAGGCTTTGTGACTGGGTGGGTCCTAATTCTTCCAGTGGAAGCCTTGTGTGGTTACAGGAGATGACTGGTTCAGACTCCATATCCTATATCACTAGGAGTCTTTGCTAGGGACATCCTGATAGATTCTTGGGAGTTTCCATTGTACTAGTTTTCAACCTCACCCTCGAAATGCTTCCCAATTCTATTCATCTCTCCCAATACTCTCTCCATCCACCTGCCCACCAGATACCTATGGTTCTCATTTCTACCCACACCTAGTACACCTGCAAAATCTGTTCTACTTCCCCTTGCCAGAGAAAGCCATGTGTATCTCTTTGAGCCTTCCTTGTTACTTAGCCTTTCTGGGACTGTGCATCATAATATGATTATACTTTACTTAACAGCTAATGTCCAACGTTAAGTGAATACCTACCATGGCTGTGTTTCTGAGTTTGAGTTACCTGCCTTAGGGTGACATTTTTTGCCCAACTTACATTCATTTGCCTGCAAATTTTATAATTGTTTCAAACTGTTGAGTAAAACTCCATTATGTAAATGTGCCACATTTTCTTTATCCATTCTTGTGTTGAGGGACAAGTAGGTTGCTTCCAGGATCTGGCTATTACAAATAAAGATGCTATGAACATACCTGAGCAAGTGTTCTTGTGGTTTGGTGGTGCATCATTTGGGTATATGGGCAGGAGTCGTATAACTGGGTCTTAATTTTCTGAAAAACCACCATATTGATTTCCAAAGTGGCTATACATATTTGCACTCCAACCAGCAATAGAGGGATATTCCCCTTGCTCCACACCCTTGCCAGTATGAGCTTTCACTTGTATTTTTTTTAATCTTAGCCATTCTGAAAGGTGTAAGACAAAATCTCAGAACTGTTTTGATTTACATTACCCTTATGACTAAAGATATTGAACATTTTTAAAATGTTTCTCAGCAACATTTGAAATTCCTTTGTTACAAATTCTCTGATTATTGAAGTTTTCATTCTAATAATTCTTATAATTGATAATATCCAAAATCAAAATGCAAAAATTTTATAATTGAATTGCTTGTTCTATTTTAAATTTGCATTTAAAATAAAATTATTAATTTGATATTATTTAAATCAGCTTTGCAATAAATTTTATAGCATGTAAATGACAAACTTTTTATAGCTCTGTTTTTCCCTTCACCTACCCACTTCATCTATTTACAGAGTTTCTACCATTAACCACCAATTGAAACTATTTCTGTAATATTGTGAACTCACTCTTATCTGTTGATAAATAGGATGAAAGGGAAAAGAGATGAACTAAAGCATATAACAAAAATATAAATGTTCAACTCTTGAAAGCACTATCTCAGAGCCTTACTCTCAAAGACTAAAAAATAAATAAGCACTTATGTACCCGTGACAGGAAATTTCAGTGCATCTTTTATGCATGAGTAGAAATTTTCAGTGCACTAAACTTAAAAAAGAAAAAAAATGAGATTTATATGAATATAAAACAGTTTAAAATATAGAGTAGGGAGTTGGGGGAAGAAGAGGGCCAAATGAAAGAGGAGTCAAGATTACCCTTAGCAGTCAAAAACACATTCTCATGACAAAGAGCTAAGAATTCTCAGTGCTGTAATAGCCCACTTACCTTTCTGCCCTGACGTTACCTCTATCTCTGGCAAGAGGACACAGTAAGCAACATTTATTACCACAGGAAGCAAAAGGCAAGGGCCTGGATGCTCCATCCATCAGGCCAGGCAGTGCCTAAAGTAGCTAGATGGGTAAGGTCGTTCATGAATGAGTCCATGAAATCATAATTTCTAGTGCTTCCATAAAAGGGAGATTGGAAATGCGGCCAGAGAGCTTTATTTCCTCTGGAGGTGCAGTTATTGCAACTACAGCAGATCTCCTAGGTAACAGGCTGCAAGGCAGCCAAGGGATGGTTTGTCAGGTTTGGGGGATGATCTGTGATGATTAGAAATCAGTCTGGAGCTCCTCAGATGGGACTTTTAAAGCCTTGACTCCATACACAGGGTTGTTTATTCCAGCTAGCCAAAGCCTAAGCAGTTTCTTAGGTCAGCTACAAGAAAGTCAAAGCACGGAACACACTGAAATAACTGAGGATTAGAACTAAACAGATCCTAAAGTCTCATTTCCCCTAACCAATAGGGCAGCTGAGCAAATGACAATACACTTCGCAACACCTGGATCACAGCACAGCCAGATGGGGCCTCTAGAAAACTGAATCCCACTCAACTGGATGCCTACATGAAGATAGCCTGGTTGATGTGAGTAGCCATCAAAGATTTAACAGTAGGTTGTAAGCTATTATTTACAATAATCTAAAGATATTGTCAATAAGGACAAAACGTTAACATTATTCTGGAAGAGACTGCTGTTCACAAAATATATTCTTTATAGCAATTACAAATGAGAACAAAAATTACTTTTGAGAGCAGTTCTTTTGGGATTTCAAGCTAGGGGCTACTTACTTCATTGTTGAAATACAAAAAAAAAAAAATCAATAAATTCTTGCCCAGAAGTATTTACCACAACTCTGACCAAGTGACTTCAATGTAACATGAAATCCATTCTTTCATGTTAGTACATTTTCTAAGAGCTCTCTCTGCTAAAAGACAGCCATAGTGTCTCAGATAAAGAGCAGATCACCCGGCGGCTCTAAACCCACACTCATTTAGATTCCTTTCTAAGTGAGAATGCTCTCAAGTTGCAGCTTGTTTCTGAGAGTCCAGCCACAAGACTCAACTAGCAATTGCCCTGAGCACTAGGGCACCTTGTTCTCTGATGCCCCTTTGCTAGGAGAATACACTAAATCCAAAGTCTTGGGGTGATGCCATTTTCCCCCAGTTTCCTCTGTTTCCCTGCAAGGGTGTGAACATCATTCATCCAGCTTCTGGGCTCCCTCTAGTCTCCTGCTTTAGAGCCTGATGGGGAACGGTCCGCTTTCTATACAACAGTTGCCCTTTCACGTCAGCACTGAGTTGTGGATCAGTAAGGTGGCTTAGCAGATAAAAGAATCTTCCACCAAGTCTGAAAATTTGACCTGGGTTTGATTCCCTAGAACCTGCACCCTGACACAGAGAGAACAGGTACTTGCAAGTTGTCCTCTGACCTCTCTACATATGTGTCATGGCATGTGAATACATATACATTCAAATACATAAATAATAAAGTTCTGAGTTGTGTCCAAAGGCTAAGTGTGGATTCTATATTTATGAAAGAAAAGACTACTAGACTAAAGGCAGAATTATAAAGGACCACCTGAAAAGGTTAACTAATATTCAAACCGTTGCTATTTGTAACAATGCACACTTGTAATTCTAGCAATCAAAATACCAAGGTAGATAGATCATGAGTTTGAGGATAGCCTGGCCTGGAAAATAAGACCCTCTCTGATTTTTTTAAAGGAAAAGAAAACTGGGAGAAGTAAAAACAGTTAATCATCCCCTTGTCTCCTCTTTCTCCAAACCAGGAGTCAATACTTATCCCTGAATAGCTGAAGATTCCTGTCTGGTTGTGTTTAAAATATAACCCCTATATGGAGTATCCCCTTTAGCCCTGGGTGTTTTTTTTAAAGAAGCTTAAAATTATCCAGGGTGTAATACCTTTGTGGTATTTAAAAAATTTCTTAGATTTAGAAAATGTTTTTCTGTGGGTTGATCCTAGAGCCTTAGAGAGCAGTTTGCAAGTCTCCATTTGCCCCATGGATTTTGCCATTTCCTTCTCTGCCCTGATTAATCACCAGGGACATGCAAGAAATGCTGACACATTTCGTGTCATTTTTCCAGAAACCACTGTGAAAAGTAGAAGCACAGGAAACTTGCTTTTGAGAGAACTCAAAAGAAAAAGACATGCCTACCCCATTCAAGGAAAAGCTCAGTTTGCCTCAAGGTTTCTCCAGTTTATGCACCATGGATTCTCTGACAATAGGAGGAGTTACTATGTGGTCCTTTGCCATATCACATGATCAATTAAGTCACACAAATTACTAAGAGAAAATCAGAGTTTTAGGTTCAGTCTGGTTTGAGAATATGCATAACAGGTCAAGTTTAGTTCACACGGGCTAAAAACAGGAGGACAAAGTTTGGGATAAGATGCACAAATTTTGACCAATATAGTTACTCATATACAAAGCTCCCCCAAAATGAGGTAGAAAATCACTTCCCTTTACTTACAAATAGGAACATATTTGCAGAGCTCTTCATGACATTTTATCTTTAGGAAAGCTAAAGATGTTGACATGGATGGAAAAATTGTTATACAGAAAAAAACACTTGCTAATCAGATAGAGAATCCACATGACACTTCCCAATTATCTGTTACTCCAGTTTCATGGAGTCCAATGTCCTCTTCGGCCTCCCTGGGCACCAGTCAGACACATGGTACAACAATTTACATGCACAAAAATATCCATACCCATAACAAATAAAAAAATACTTAAAAGTCAAACAAAATGAAAATGTAAATACGGCAAGGCTTGGCACACCTGCAATTTCAACAGATAAAGGCCGAAGCAACAGAACTGTGGATGAAAGGCAGTTTGGGACACCATGCCAAAGAGAGAAGAGAGAAAAGGAAGCTGTGTAGTCATCAATAATTTTCCAATTATTCTAGTTCAGGTACTTAAAGAAATTTTTCCTTTTCAAAATATATTTCTGAATAGTTATTAGAGGAAAATGATAGTATGAATTTGGAATAGTTGGTCCATCCCCACGGATTGCTCAGGCAGGTGATGGTTTCACTTTCCCATGCCTTCTTGCCTGTGAGAGACAATCATTCTATAGTTAATGAAGTCAACATTCAGTCAGTGGCACTTTGCTGCTGGCTAAAAGTCCCAACCCATTTCATTACTCACTGTCATAAGAAGGTCTTTACATAGGAAGAAATTTTACCGAAAGTTCAACCCAGAACCAAAAACAGTGATTTCCAAACTCTAAAAGTAGAAAAATCCTGTACACAAAGTAATTTTATTTTAGGCAGTACCTTTAACTTAATAAATTATTCTTAAAGAGGTCTGGAATTAAATTTAGTCTGAAATCTTTCATAAATATTTCACTCTTTCTAAGAAATAGCTGCAATTATAATATTTGGGTATATATTTAAATTCATAGTTAATAATATTCTTTTTCAATACAATGTGAGTTGTCAAAAAATAAATCTGTTTAACTGCCTCTCAAAAGAAAGGAGATTAATCTTTTTATTCATGAATTCCTACCTGGGCCTTTTTTTCCCCTCTGGAGAGTAATAGACAATCTTTTACAAGTAGCACTTTGAAGTTGAAATCAATCCTCCGAGGAAACTGGCAAGAGTTCATTTTTTCATCACCTTTACGCTTTTGCTATTCTTCACCTCTTGCAGCATAGATGAAGCTATTTCTGACGTGTTCATCTACAAGGATGATGGGAGGGAAAACCTTAGCTGTATCACTTTATGGGAAGGAAGAGAGGAAGAGCCAGACTGTAGGAAAGTGAGCAAGGTCTTCAATAGGAATCACAATAAAGGCAGGTATTCCTTAGGAATACTAGAGATGGATCTGACCAATGCACATGTGCATGCACAAACACACAGGAACACACAAAGGCTCTCTCTCTCTCTCTCTCTCTCTCTCTCTCTCTCTCTCTCTCTCCTC
>NW_004949137.1:717099-722539 GCF_000317375.1 Microtus ochrogaster | reverse complement strand
AGCATTTGTTCAACTATGTTCATAGCAGTATTATTTGTAATAGCCAGAACCTGGAAACAACCTAGATGTCCTTCAATGGAAGAATGGATAAAGAGTATGGAATATATACATATTAGAATACTACTCAGCATTAAAAAAAACAATGACTTCTTGAATTTTGCATGCAAATGGACAGAAATAGAAAACACTATCCTGAGTGAAGTAACCCAGACCCAAAAAGAGGAACATGGGATGTACTCATAATTTTTTTCTAGTCATAAATAAAGAACATTGAGCCTATAATTCATGATCCTAGAGAAGCTAAATAAGAAGGTGTACCCAAAGAAAAACATATAGGCATCCTCCTGAATATTAACCTTCATCAGGCAATGAAAGGAGACAGAGACACAGACCCACATTGGAGCACCAGACTGAAATCCCAAGGTCCAAATCAGGATCAGAAGGAGAGAGAGCATGAGCAAGGAACTCAGGAGCGCGAGGGGTGCACCCACACACTGAGACATGGGAATGTTCTATTGGGAACTCACCAAGGCAAGCTGGATTGGGTCTGAAAAAGCCCAGGATAAAACCGGACTCACTGAACATAGCGGACAATGAGGACTGCTGAGAACTCAAGAACAATGGCACTGGGTTTTGATCCTACTGCACGTTCTGGCTTTGTGGGAGCCTAGGCAGTTTGGATGCTCAGCTTAGTAGACCTGGATGGAGGTGGGAGGTCCTTGGACTTCACACAGGGCAGGGAACCCTGACTGCTCTCCAGGCTGATGAGGGAGGGGGAGTTGATTGGGGAAGAGGAGGGAAATGGGAGGAGGTGGCAGGGAGGAGGCAGAAACCTTTAATAAATGAATGAATGAATGAATAAATAAATAGATAAATAAATAAATAAATATGTCCATAGTCATTGTGAAACACAGAGGAAATGCACTTATGATGGAACAGAAGTCAAGAAAATCATGCAGACACTAAAAATAGAAAGCTACCCTCTTTCTGTGAGTGAAGGGAAGATGAGACACAATTTCTCTCCAGCTGCTTAAATGTTCTCCTCTCTTCTTACTCATGCATTAACCTGGCATGCTGCACAGTCCTTTTAGGTTCTAGTTCTACTCCTTAAATACCTTTGGACTACAAAGGCAAGTGTATATTTAATTAGATGATTCATGTGTACCATTGGAGTGCAAACAAGGATTTTCCTTCATACAGATATAGGGAGAGTTTCAAAGACAAGATGATGTACTACGTGTGGAAGAGATGCAGAGAAAGCATTAGATACAATGTCTTCATGACATAGCATGTTGTACGCAATCACAAGCTGACTGGTATGGCCTAACAATTGTGTACAATTTTTCTTATTGTACACAATAAGAGGAAGAAAGGCAAGAGGATGAGAAACAATGACAGGATTTCAGTCAGGGAAAACTTGTCTTTTTGTTTAATGAGAATCCATGCAGTCTAACACAAAAATTTATGTTATCACTCAAAAACCATTCCTGAATATTTGCTGTTAGAATGTCATGGATTAATTCCTGGGAGGAAGGAAACAAAAGCCCTCATAGTCACTCTGCATTCCCAGTATAATATTGCCTGGTCTTTGAAGACTATATTTCCTTTTGTGGTGTGTGTGTGTGTGTGTGTGTGTGTGTGTGTGTGTGTGTGTGTCTGTGTGTGTGTGTGTGTCTGTGTGTGTGTGTGTCTCTGAGTCTGTGTGTATCTGTGTATGTAGAATATGTTTATGTGGGGGAATCTCCTTGTTTGTTTTTATGGTAAATATGAATGTGCATGTTGGTGGGTTCTATTGTGTGTTTTGAAGGTCAGAAATTTATGTCTTGTTTCTTCCTCAAAAACTCTCCAATTTTTGAGACAGAACCCAGAGCTCACTAGATCAAGAAGGCTGACTAGCCAATGAACTCTAAGAATATACCTGTCTCCACCTTCTCAGGGATTGGGTTACAAACATTTATTTGGGCTTTTGTGACCTGTTTTGCACACATGTGCTTAGAATGTGAACCCAGGTCCTCATGACTGACATGGGATTTCCCTCTGTATGCTGTGATTACCATTAATGAATAAAGAAACTGCTTTGGACCTATAGCAAGGCAGAACTTAGGTAGGCAGGGAAAGCTAGACTGAATTTTGCGGAAAAGAAGGGGAAAGTCAGGGAGAAGCCATGGAGCCATGGCCGGAGACAGAAACACTGAAACTTTACTGGTAGGCCACGACCTCGTGTTGATGCACAGATTAATGGAGATGGGTTAAATTAAGATGTAAGAGTTATCCAGTAAGACGTTAGAGCTAATGGACCAAGCAGTGATTTAAATAATATGGTTTCTATGTGATTATTTTGAGTCTAAGCTAGCTGGAACAAGTGGCTCCGTTCTCCAACACAGGACTGTGCAGCAATAATTCAATTGACTGGGCCATGTCTCAGCTATGTGAAAAATTTCTGAAGCCTATCCCTAATCAATTGATTTTTTAGATTCATAGAATTTTCACATTTATTTTTATTTTGCCATCATTAATTCTGAATCTAGAGCAAAATAACTTCTTCATAACCAAATAGCCTGTAAAAGCCAAAGTTTTACCCAATTCAGTTCCTTTCCCAACCACCTTGAAGATCACAGAAAACATTCTCCTCCTCAGGACACTGGTTCAGCATACAGTGTTAGCCTGATCTCCAAGTTTGGTGCACCATGCCCTTCCTTCAGACCAAGCAGGCAGATGGCCATTTCTTACTTGTTGGCTTTGGGCTAGGTATTCAGGTTTTTTTTCTATTTTGTATTTTTAAAAGTGCAATACACTTAATTTTATTTTTAAATAAAATATAATAAGATAAACCAAAACTAACACATTGGAATTGGACAAACCAACAGAAAGAAACAAGCATAGGAAGAAGATACAAGCCGGGCGGTGATGGCGCACGCCTTTAATCCCAGCACTCGGGAGGCAGAGGTAGGCGGATCTCTGTGAGTTCGAGGCCAGCCTGGTCTACCAAGGGAGTTCCAGGACAGGCTCCAAAGCTACAGAGAAACCCTGTCTTGAAAAACCGAAAAAAAAAAAAAGGAAGAAGATACAAGAAACAGAACCTCTTGTATCTTGTTTTATGGTATACACAGGTGTACCATAAAAACACTGAGGTGAAAGCTATAGTACATACATAAAGGTCTGCCCCGACCTGTGCAGGCCCTGTGCTTGCTTCCTCTGTCTCTGTGAGGTAATATTACCTTTGATCATGTTCATTTAGGGGACCCTTGTTTGTATGGTATTCTTCAACTTCTCTGGATCTTACACACTGCTTTCTGCCTCTTCTTCAGGGTTATCTGAACCCCGAGGGAAGGGATTTGATGGAGACATCCCATTTAAGGCTGAGTGTTCCTAGGGCTTTAACTCTCTTCATGCTACTAGCTATGGTCCTCCATATTTGTTCCCATCTGTTGCAAGAGGAAGTTTCTCTAATGATGACTTATCAAGGCATTATTCTAGAAATATAGCAGAATGTCATTAGGAGTCATTTATTACTAAATTTTTATTTTATTTAAACAGAACTATTTGGTTTTACCCTAGATCTTGGGGCGATCTAGTCTCAAGTTCCTTGTCAATCAAGCAGTGCCGGGTATGGGTTCCATCTCATAGAATGGGCCTTAAGTCAAATCAAATATTAGTTGGCTACGCCCACTCCATACCACTATTTCCCTAGCATATCTTGGAGATAAATGATTTTGTGTCTGGTTTGATGTTTATGTTTCTTTTGCGTAGCATGCAGAGTACCTGTACCAAAGACTGTACCAAACAATTAGGCATCAATGTTCTATGTAGTTATAAGCTTAACTTCTCCATGTTTAGTGAGTTGTATATGTGCTATTGTCTGACCCGCCCAGCAGGTCCTAAGTTACTCCAAGGTCTTGAAGAGGCACTATCTGAAAGACATGTGTGTGTGGGGGGGGGGGGGGAACGGATGCCAAGCAGTATTCCTTGTCAAGGCATCCCGTTTATTGAAGCAAGTTTTATGTCTTATATACTTCTCAGTGAGGAGCTTGGGTGGAGGGAACTGGGACAGGGGGAAGGGGGGAAGGAAAGGAGGGGCTCGGTAGCTAGGCAGCTAAGCTGGGCAGTTGCAAGGTCAGTAGCTAGAGCACCTGCTGTTAGTGATAAGCAGCAAACAAATAAGACACTCTGAGGTGTCCTCTGAAGCTTGAATCTCCAAGGTCAGTATACAATGTCTTAGTTAAATTTTAAGTTTTTCTGTCTCAAGATTTCCACCTCAAGGCCCTGTGAGAGTGAGAAAGGAGAAGCCTGAAATGGCTCCTGACAATTGTCAGCAATGGATCTTGCCATGAGTTTTTAGAGAACAACTTACAGTCTTGGCAACAGTTTGATTTATTTGGGGGTTCTTATGAGATCCCTCTGGCCAAAACTCAATTAGATATGACCATTTCTGATAATGAAAACTTCATTTGGTGACAAGTTGGGGGTATGTCTTCCCCATTATTTGACAATTTGATTTAGAATACCTTATGCCTTCATGTACATAAATATTTTAGGAAGCTTCTACTATAATAGGTTTCCATACTATTCTTTAAATGGCTCTTAATTTTAGTTGTGTTTCTTTGTTTTCCCTCCCTCATTCCTCTGTCTCCCTTCTCTACTCTATTTCTTTCTTAGCTGTTGATTCCCTCTAGTCCCTTATTGTATACCTAACATGTGGTTCTAGGGGTTGTAGTTTGGATGTCATGGACTTATCATATAAGTTAATACATACCAAATATGTTTTCGTGGGTCTAGGATACCTTACTCAGGAAGAGCCTTTTCTAAGTCCATCTATTTGTCCTAAAATTTCATGATATTTTCTTTCCTTCCTTTCTTTTTTTTTCTTTCTTTCTTTTGTCCTTTTTATGGAGGGTGCTTAGGAATACTCCATCTATTGAGGGACATCGAGGTTGCTTCCAGTTTTTGTCTATTACAAATAGAGGAGCAATAAACATGGATGAACAAATGTTTCTGTGGCAGAATTAAGCATCCTTTGGTATGTGCATAATGTGGTACAGGTGAATCTTGAGCTAGGTAGATTACCATATTTCTGTGGAACTGCTGCATTGATTTCCATAGTGACCATACAAATTTGTACACCCACCAGCAGTGGATGAATGTTCCCCTCACTCTACGTCCTGACCAGCATTAGTTACCACTTGTTTTATTGATCTTGGCCATTCTGACAGGTACAAGATAAAAATCTCCAATGTGAAACTCTGTCTCTGTCTCCTTTCATCACCTAATGAAAGTTAATATCCAGGAGGATGACTATATATTTTTCTTTGGGTTCACCTATTTAGCTTCTCTAGGATCACAAATTGTAGGCTCAATGTCCTTTATTTATGGCTAGAAACCAATTATGAGTGAGTACATCCCATGTTCATCTTTTTGGGTCTGGCTTACCTCACTCAGGATA
>NW_004949137.1:714640-716565 GCF_000317375.1 Microtus ochrogaster | reverse complement strand
ATAAAAATAAAGATAAAAATCTCAATGTAGTTTTGACTTTCACTTCCTGATAGCTAAGGATGTCAATGTCGAACAATTATAAGTGTTTTTTGGCCATATGTGTTTCCTTTTTTGAGATTTCTCTGTTTTGATATCTAACCAATTTAAATTAGGTGATTTGTTTTCTGAATGTCCAGTTTTTTGAGATCTTTATATATAGTAATTTGAGATCTTTATATATTTTGGATATTAGCCCATAATCAGATGTGTGATTGGTAAAAGTCTTTTCCCATTCTGTAGGGTTGTGTTTTGTCTGAATGATGGTGTCCTTTGCTTTAAGGAAGCTACTCAGTTTCATGAGGTCCCGTTTATTAATTGTTGATCTTAGTGCCTGTGCCATTGGTGTTCTATTCAGAAAGTCTTTTCCTATACAAATGAATTCAAGACAGTTCCCCATGTTCTCTCCTATCAGATACAGTATATCTGATTTTTGTTGAGGGCTTTAACCCATCTGAAGTTGAGTTTTGTTCAGGGTGAAAAGTATGGATCTGTCTGAATACTTCTACTTGCAGCTGTTCAGTTTAACCAGCACCATTTTCTTTTCAAATTACATTCCTCTGATCTCCTTCAGTTGTTTCCTTACTCTAACTAGGACTTCAAGTACTAAATGGAAAAGATAAAGAGAAGGTGTACAACTGTGTTTTATTCTTGATTTTAGTGGAATTGTTTTTAGTTTCTTGCCATTTAAGTAGGTGTTGCCTATGAGCTTACTGCAAACTGCCTTTACTAGGATGAAGTAGGTAGGTACCTTGTATTCCCATTTCTCCAAGCCTTTTTCACGAAGGGGTGTTTTTCTCTGATCTGCACTTAACTTTGTAAAGTGATACATATCAATAAAATTATTCATTTCTTTTACATTTTCCAATTTCTCTAGATTTCATCAGTGCCTTTTGTAATGTCCTCCTTTTCCTTTCTGATTTTGTTAATTTGGATATTCTTTCTCTGTTTTCTACTTAGTTTGGATAAGGATTTGTGTATCTTGTTGATTTTCTCAAAGAATCAGCTCTTTTTCAATAATTCATTTTATTTTTACTTTTTAAATTCTATGGTACTGATTTTAGCCCTGAGTTTGATTATATCTTGTCATCTACCCCTCTTGGATATGAATACTTGTTTTTATTACAGAGTTTTCAGGTGTGCTCCTAAGTTACTCGTATGATATTTTCTATTTTTTTTAAATGAAGGTCCTTAGAGCTTTGAGACTGCCAATTAGGACCACCTTCATTGTGTTCCTAAATTTGGATATGTTGTGTATTCATTTTAATTCAATTCCTCAAAAATATTTAATTTCTTTCTTAATTTCTCTCTTTACCTATCTTTTGCTTAGTAGTGAGCTATGCAGGTTCCTTGAGTTTATTAGCTTTCTCTTGTTTCTATTGTCATTGATTTTTAGACCTAATCTGTGGTGGTCTGACAGGACACAGAGTGTTATTCCTATTTTCTTGTAAGTATGGAGACTTGCATTTTGTCTGAGTATGTGGGCAATTGTGGACAAAATTCCCTGAGGTGTTGAGAAGAAGTATATATTCTTTGTGTTGGGGTCAAATGTTCAGTAAATATCTGTTAGATCCATTTGGTTTAGAGTTAATTAGCTCCAACAATTTTCTACATTGTTTTTGTCTGGATGACTGGCTTGCTGGTGAGACTTGGGTATTGAAGCCTCCCACTGTCAGTTTGTGAGGGCAATATGTGATTTAAGCTGTAGTAGTAGTTCCTTGTTGCTGCTGTTGTTTTGTTTTCTTATAAACTTGGGAGCCCTGTGTTTGATGCATAGATGTTAAAAATTTTAAGGTCCTCTTGGTAATATTTTTTTCTTTTTATTGAGAAAAGGAAAAAAAAAAGTTTCCACCTCCTCCCAGCCTCCGATTTCCCTCCCCCTCCTCCCA
>NW_004949137.1:684935-712332 GCF_000317375.1 Microtus ochrogaster | reverse complement strand
CCCAGCACTCGGGAGGCAGAGGCAGGTGGATCTCTGTGAGTTCAAGGCCAGCCTGGTCTACAAGAGCTAGTTCCAGGATAGGAACCAAAAAGCTATGGAGAAACCCTGTCTCAAAAATAAAAAAAAAAAAAAATACTAGGTTGGGTTTTAAATCTGTTTTGTTAGATATTACAATTGCTCTATCAGCTTACCCCTTAGGTCCACTTATTTGAAATATTTTTCCACTCTTTTACCCTGAGATAATGTCTATCCTTGATGTTAATCTGTGTTTCTTGGATCCTGTTTTTGCACCCATTCTTTTAGAATGTGTCTTTGCGGGGTGGGCAAAATTGGGGCCATTAGTCTTGAGAGATATCAATGAGCACTGTTTGTTTCCTATAAATTGGTTGGTTGTGTTTTTTATGTGTTTTCCCTTTTTGATTTGCTGACCAGGAATTACTCATTCTTTGTGGTTTTTTGGTTGTTTTCTTTGGTTTGGAGTTTTCCTTTTATCTCCATGTGTAAGGCTGGATTTGTAGATATTACTTAAATTTACTTTCATTATCCAATTGATTGAAAGTTACCTGGATATTATAAAATATTGTGGAATATTCTCCCCAGTATGACATCTGAGGTCTCTTGGAGTCTGTAGAATATCTGTCCAGGCAGGCCCTTCTGACTTTTAAAGTTGAGAAAATTCTAGTGTAATTTTAATAGGTCTGTCTTTATATGTTACTTGGTGTTATTGCCTTGCAGCTTTTAGTATTCTTTCTTTGCTATAGATCTTCAGTTTATTTAGTGTAATTATGCACTTGCATGTTGTGTGACACTTACTCTTTTAGCTATTTTGGGGCAGACCACCACCCAGTTTCTGAGTAAATCAGTCAGATATTCTTAGTTGTGAATGCCCGGCCTTAGCTTGGCTTGTTTCTTGCCAGCTTTTTTTTTTTTTAACTTAAATTATCCTCCCTACCTTTTGCCTCCAGAATTTCATCTTTCTCTATTTCTGCATCCCTTTCTTTACTTCTTTCTCATGCCTTGCTGTGTGTCTGGGTGGCTGGCCCTTGGTGTCCTCCTCTCTTTGTTCTCTTGCTCCCTCTCTTCCTTATTTCTCCTTCTAGTCATACTCTCTTCCTGCCAGTCCCACCTGTCCTTGCTCCTACCTTGCTATTGGCCACTCAGCTCTTTATTAGACCATCAGATGCTTTAGAGAGCCAAAGACCCACAGTTTCACAGAGGTAAACAAATGAGCACAGACAAAAGCAACACATCTTAAAATAATATTCCCCAACATGACAGGACTTTCTTTTCTGGTCCAGCATTTTTGGTGTTCTGTATTTTTATTGTTTATTTACAGCCGTCTCTTTCTTTAGGTTAAGGATGCTTTCATCTATGACTTTGTTGAAAATGTTTCCATTACTTTTGACTTGCAGTTCATCTCCTTCCTCTATTCATACTGTTCTTAGATTTTGTCTTTTCATAGTGTACCAGATTTTCTAAATGGTTGTGCCAGAAGATTTTTAGAGTTAACATTTTTTGAAAGAGATATCTATTTCTTCTATCATTATTTCAGTGCTTAAGATTTTCACTTCCATCTCATGTATTCTGTTGTTGACGCTTGCCTCTCAGTCATCTGTTTATAACTTTTTCATTTCCACATTTTCCCTCAGTTTAGATTTTCTTTATTGATTATTTTCCAACTTTTAGGTCTTAAATGATTCTATTAATTTGTCCCCAGTGTTTGTTTTGTTTTCATAGATTTCTTTAAGGGATTTTATTTCCTTCCTCTTGAAGAACCTCTACGGGCTGTTTTTAAAGTCTTTTTCTTATACTTCAGCTATGTCGCAGCACTCAGGTCCTGTTGTTGTAGGCTTGCTGGGCTCTGGTGGAGACATCGTCCTGGCTGTTATTGATTGTAATTTTATGCTGGTGCATAGGCATCTGGGTTGGAGAAGATTAAAATTCTGGGTGCTGATATCCAGTCATGTCTCTGTTGGGTGGGTATTTTGTCTTTGATTTGTGTTGTCTTCTCTGGTTTTTAGATGATTGTGGTAGCCGTGTGATGCCTATTAGGGAATTCTTTTTTGTATCCTGGTATATGAGGCCACAATGAGTTTTAGATAACATGTTGTTCAAGGTACTTGGAGCTGACACTTAGGAATGAGGATGGGCTAGTATAGAGGAGTTGAGGGGGTTCAAAAGTGGAAGGAGAATTTTGTGTTCCACTAGGATCTGTTTAGTCTTCTGGGAATGGGGGAAGAAAGTGAGGAGAGGAATCATGTGTTCTGCTACAGAGATAGGTGGTCATTAGTCTTCGAGGTTAGACTTGGAAGAATGGAAACAGGTGAAAGTCTACAGTTAGCCTACCTGCTTCTTAGGCAGGAGTGGCATGCAGGTTCCCAGAGAGTGCCTGCTGGATTTGGGAAGGGAAACTAGAAGCAAAGAGGTCTTTATGTATGTCTATATACATATGTGTGTATTCATATTCTATATGGACTCAATAAGCCCGTTTATATTAGAGAAACTTTGATCTTGAGAGTTTGGGCTTATAATGCACGGAGGGAATTATTTTAGAGTGAGTTTGAAGGGATGGGAGACTCATTAAGAGCTTTCTATGACAACAAAGAATGTGTCTATGTGATGTCAGCTAAATCTATAGTGACACCACATCAATAGAACAAAGCAACTCATACACCCATAACATCCATCCCTTAGTAGATCATATCGATTTAGTGGATGTATGCGGCGAACTTTTTGACCAGCGAGAAAGAACAACCATCATATGAAGATTTTTTTCAGATCATGCTTTAATGGAGTGTCCTTGGTTGAGGGAGATTAGGAAGCGAGGGGCGCCTAGAGCACTAAAGCAGCTGCTTATATAGGGAATTGGCACACGGGTGATTGGTTGCCACCATTAGTTGACATTAGACTGCGTCAGGATAGGCCCAAGGATTTTAAACCACCGCGCATGCGGGGGACACTCAGCTCCCAAAGGCATAGCCAAATATGGAGTTGTTTATCTCCAATAAGACAGGATGCCGGTGCCATCTTGTAATGGCGATCCTGTCCGGCTCCCTGCAGATGTAGACAATGAGAAATTCCTACCTACAAGGGTAAGAGATTACTTCCTTAGGAAGGGAGCAAATATTGGTGCCACTAGCCGACAGTGAAGCAGCCCTTCTCCAGCAGGCCCTCTTTGCTTCAGGTCTGCATTGCCTTAGGCCAGATGAAATAAGCCAGTCAACTGAAGACTGACATTGTGAGTCAAAATATTTTCCCCCTCCTTTAAATACTCCCTTCAGGTATTTGTAGAGCAGCAAACATGTGTGATTAGCACAGCCTATGATGAGTTCCTTTCACAGATATATCACATCTGACTTTTAACAGCAATAACAGGCTTCCTAATGCTTACGAAAAAGCAAACGTCATAGTTTCTAAGATTGCCCACAAATCAGGACAAGGATGTTGAAACGGCCAGATCGTGAATCCAAAATAGGTGCTACTAATGTATTCAGGACTCTAATGGAAAAGCAGACAAGATGTAGAAACAGATGGGTGTGTCTAAGCTGAGATGGAAATGTGAAAAAAAACTATAAAAAATAATAACTGAAATAAAAACCACTGTAGGCCAGGAAAAGAATTATGCCCATCTATGCAGCCCTCATAAGCCTGGGCCTTTTATTCACAGCTTCCTAAGCATTAAGTCAGGGGAAATATTAGTCAGGATGATGGAGGAAGGCATTTAGAGCAAGAAAGGCTAGTCTTTTGGGCTAAGACAGAAGGCACTCCATCTGAGCTCACGCTGTCCCTGCACCACCTGCAATGCACTTTGATTAGGCTCTGTTACCAGGAAAATTGATGGAAGGGAAGTACAGAGCACAAGAGCTCTCTCTAATGAAGCATTTCATAACTGCTGCTTCCACAGTGTCTGGGCATATTACACCGTCAATTGTGTGACTCCTGCTTATTACCTCTAATTGCTGCACAGAGAATGATGCTGACCGCTGCAGAGCAGCCACTAAGCCTACGAAGGTAGGGCCAAGAGCAGTTAATCGTTTATTAGGGCCGTTGCAAAATCTTGAGAGAAGAATCAATTTCTCTGTAACTATCTGCCTGATAGCAGCAAAGGGCGCTCAGGCTTTTGAATAGTAAATAAAGGCCTCCCAAGGACAGATCGTTAATTCCTCATTGAAACTTGCCCTTTACAGTAAGTTGTTTTTCATGAGGGACTGTTCATTGTCACACACTTCCCAGCTCACAAATGAATTCTGAAAGCTAGATTCCAGTTCCTAAGGATATTCTTAATTCTTGCCTTGCCCATATTTAAGGCCATATGAGAATGGTAACAAGAGGCTCCAGGGCAGCTGCTCTTCTCTTCCGTGATTGTCTTTTTGTTTCAGGTGGACATCTTCGTGCGTGTTTTACTCTGAAAATGATTCATAGAAATAGAGAGGATCCCTGTGCCCAGGACTTACCTCTCCAGCTGGAGCTTTGGGAAAGGAGCAGCATTTTAAAGCACTGAGTACAAAGGTCACTATAAAAAGGGCCTTTCCCTTTACTTTAGTGAGTCTTAGTGTTTTGGAGTTCAGGACTCCTGCAAATCTGTTGAAAACTCAAGAATATTTCTTGAAACAAAGCACATGAACACAAATTTATGCAAAGTGCCATCCTGGCCACAGGGACAGCTTTGCTGGAAGTTTGAGAGAGTTCTTAAAAGATCACCTGCTGTAAGGGCTAAGCTCCTGTCCCACATGATCCTCTGTATTGCTGCTTCTTTAGCTGCTTCCATGAGGAATCATTTCTTCACTCTCCAAGGAATGGTGGGAACATTTTTCAAGGAACTCAGCCCAGGCATTCTTTCCTCTCATGGCCATAAAGGTGAAGGGAATTAATTTGTCTTATTATCTGAGGTGACTACCTGCGCATTTTGTCTGTTCCTTTAACTTCTCAAATATTTGGGCTTTCAGAATCACAGTCATCCAAAGCTCAATACTGATATATTCTCAGCAGCAATGATCTCTGTTTAGTCTTCCAGTTTAGTCTTCTTCTTCCAGACTCTGCTGTCCCCTGGTGCTAGCAGCCTTCCTAATGACGTGTACAATGTAGCATGAGGGCAGATACCCTGCAATCAGGCCCTGGGAACATGGGAAGCAGCTTAGATCTTAGCTTCTCGCCCGTCAGGTGTTACCACTCAAATCACTCTACTCAAAGAACTTGAACTTGCCAAAAAGTCACTCTCCTCTGTGCATCTTGAAAGGAAATCAAAGCTCATGGCTCCTGTATGTGGAAACACTCAAGATTGCCTTCTGGAAGAATATCTGAGAAGGCTGAGATTTTCCAGTACCCACACGTTCTTTGGAGACTGCCTGTATTAAAAAGAATCTTGCTCAACTTTGGAAGCCTCATGAGATAGCATCATATTCCTTTATGAAACAGTCCACTAAAAGTCTGGGCCAGCGAGAGTATGTGGGAAGAATATGTAATAACAGCAACAAGAAAAAAAAAAGCCCTTTTTATATTATGACCCAGATTTTCACTTCTGGTCACAGTGTTAGCCACAGTTAAAAGACATAGAGATGTCTGTGGTATGAAAAGTTCTGTGCCCATTAGAAGGAATGTCTTCTTGCTAGACACTGGCCATGCAAAATAGAGACTGATGAAGTAAAACACCAGCTCTCAAGAGATGGGTTTAATAGAGATTTCTCTGGAAATGTTAGAAGTGAGAAGAAATTCTGCACAGGAAGACAGCATCTTACTCCTCTGGACATAGCCTGGATGATGAATCATGTATCTTCTGGGAAATGCTGGAAGACCCAGCCATCCTGGAGGGTTCCAGTGCACACATCACAAATGTACAAAGTGCTTGCTGAACTAGGTGAAACATTAGAGATCGTTACATGGGTTTTACCAAAGATTTCAAAAGGATATTAACTACTATGGAAATATCAACTAATCACTGTATTAGGGTTCTCTAGAGGAAGAGAACTAGTGGTATGTGTGTGTGTGTGTGTGCGTGCGCGCGCACGTGTGTGTGTAAATCAGCTTTGAAATCCAGTGTGTGTGTATTGTCATCTTTATAATCCAGTGTGTATATCTGTATGTGTTTATTAAGTCAGGTTTATACCTGTTTGTGTGTTTCTTTAAAATAGTGGCAGCAGCAGGTCACAAATTATACCTAAGAGTTGAAACCTGGTGGTTACTTAGTCATGAAGACTGAGTGACAAGTGACTCAGCAGCAATTGGCATAGTCCCTCAATACTTGTTTCTTACTTGGGGAGAGGAGTGACAATCTATCCTTTCTCAGTCCACAGGCTGTGTGTCTCAGCAGCTCCAATCTGGTTCCAGAAACTTGTAAGGCTCCCAGAGAGCACTGGTACCTAGTCGATGAGGAAAGCTTGAAAATGCTTGGTCTGGCACCAGTGAAGGAATCGGCAGTAGCAGCAGCAATAGCAGCAGAAACAACAAAGAAAACCATCACCAGGAAAAGAGAAGAGGCCAAGCCAGTTAAAACTTAGGTGATCTTCCTTCTGCCATGCCCTTCGTATATGGACTGCCATCAGAAGTTGCTGCCATAGTCTAGATGTATCTTCCCGTATTGATCCACTACAACTGATGCTCCCCACTCAGGTGATTCTAATTTGTGGCTAGTTGATATGAAACCAACCCATAATAGTCACCGAGTGTAAGGCAAAACCCATCTTGTTGAGAATTATATCTGAACCACATAAGCCTAAACCTGAGTGGGAATTATAGAGCAATATCAGCTGGGAAAGATACAGGATGAGCTCACAGAGACACCGATCCTTTACTAACAAGGACAAAGCAGCTGAGAATTATAATCACTCTGGACCCTGAGGCAGGCCATTTCCTAAGCCACCCTCTGCTTTATCTATTCATACCCGATATGCTATTGATTTCCTTTGTGGCCAGCTATAATGTGGAAAGAGTGCAAACCAAGCAAAGTTATATGACAAAGAATAATTGACTCCAGTGATTAAATGTCAAAACAGTCAGATCTGAGACCAGGAAGACAGAATATTCCCAGTGAGGATAAAAAGAGCAAACTGAGATTACTTAGGCAACAGTGTTATCTACGCATCGCTTCAAAGTCAATACATTCGGAGCCCATTTCATCCACCACATAAAAACAGAACGGAGAGTGTATAAGATTCTGTGGAATTATTTGCGGGAATTTATACCAGTATGCAAATGTATGTAAATTTCTTTACTATTTAAACTCACATAAAATCATTAGCTATAAACTTTATTCACCTTTAACTGTTGTACGGAGTCATTTAAGTTCATTCTAGGACTAATTGTTATGTATATGATATGTGTGTGATTCTGGGAATAAAATTGTGGCAAAACTATAACAGCATCCAGTTCTTATAAACCTTCATAAGGAATCAGTTAAAGATGTCTGTAAGTCTCATTTTCTGAAAAGAACAAATGATACCTCCAGGAGTATTTGAAATTACTGATCCTTTAATATTAAATATAATGCTTCTCATTCTGAAATGTGTATACATGCTTTCTGACAAACAGATTTTGGAAATAGTTTAATAAAATATATTTGTTATTTTAGAAAAACAAGTTCTAGAAATCACATGTTTGACCTGCTAACATATGGAGCTGAACTAAAATTATCCCTTTAATTTTCAACAGAGGTCCATTAATTCTTAATTTAGTTGTGTTTCAGTAAAACAAATGTACATACACACATGTCTCTCAAAACAGATCCAGGTCTGCCAAAGAGGCTCATCATTTCCCTTCTGTTCCATCCCCGCTGCATGTGTGAAAACAAGGCTTTCTAAACTGCTACAGCCTATGCTCTAGGCCACAAAGAATTTAAGTACTTCAATGTTTCCAGTTATCATTCTGCTAACGAATGCTTCAACATCAAAGAGGGTGATATCTGCATCTTCTCTTGCCTATCAAAGTCTGCTCTTTGGAGATGTTGTTTATGTAATGGTGCCTCCCATCAGATTGACTGTGAGAGCACAGGATCCATTTTATCCCTCAAATGTTAAGTTATTTTCTTGGAAAAATAGTGGGTTATTTAACTTATAATGGATACAGGCCACTAAAGATACTTCATTTGTAATTAGAATTTGTATAAAAATACTTCATACAGTTAGAAGCTCTCATAACATATTTACAAAACTCAATTACAAAAATAAATCCTTAGAAAAAGTTATTAATGGAAATCCATTTCTTGGGAATGCCAATATCAATACTTTTAGAAATTATGTACTATGTTCTTGACAAATGTGTCTAATGCTGCCATTACCAAGCATAATGTAGGCACTATGGATGACTTGCTTACTCTCTCCTCTCAGTAATAAGTGAGCTAGCATACTATCCTAACAAATCCTAAGATTTTAGAATATTAACTTAAAATACAGCACATTAAATGCCTTTTAATGTTTTTTCTAACTTTAACTTAAAGGTTTCTTTCTTACTATACAGTATTAATATTAATTAATAATTATTTAAATAATATTAGTTATTTAACATTAACTTTATTTCCATTTTGGAATGAATAATAACTAAAGTTTGAATACTTTAGTCTGGATTCTAATTTTTAAGCACATAAATGAATGGTTTCCAAAAATAAGTGGATGCTATAAGAAATAAGCAAAATGCCCTTAGCCATGTGTCAGTCCCAGTGTAACGGCATGCCATCATACAGACACATGGCTACACAGTCATACCTGTGTGACAACACAGTACACTAACGTCCTCCTTAAGAAGGTGACACACTATGCTGCCTTGGAACAACCCACTGTCCCTCAGTTCAGATGTTCGACAAACATTTCTCTGGACAAAAGTGATTCCTCACCTAGGGTGAATGTTTTCCCTCAAGGTTGCCAAGGAAAATGTGGATGTTTGTGTCCTTTCTTGTTATGTTCCCCTCTCCATTTACACAGCAGTCCACCTGCATCTCTGACTCTGCTATTCTCACTGCATCTCTCCATGTGATTCTGATCTCTGTTGCCCTTTTCCAAATTGAGAAACGTTTATGACCACAACAAGCCACCTAGTTGGTCCAGAATACTCTCCCTATCTAGAATTCAATTGATGTAACCTTGTTTCTATCTTCAAACTTTAGTTCACTTTTGTTGTATCAAGGAGCAAAATTACAGATTTGGGGATTAAGATATAAGTATCCTATCAAAGGAAATATAAGTCTATAAATGGGTAGCAGAGAAAAATAAGGAGAGAATAAAAATAATTGTTTAACTTTTTATAAACTTCCCACATCTAAAATATCATGATTTCTCTCATGTTTGATATTACATACATTATCAAATCTTTTCAGAAGCTAGGTCATGTGTTCATTACTATATAATGAAATTGTAGCTGTCAGGTAGATATCGGTAGCTGCTACATGTCACCACAGGGCTTTATTAACCTCAGTGCTGCTTGTAAAAGCTAAACAGCAGAACCAGGCGGTGGTGACTCACGCCTTTAATCCCAGCACTCAGAAGACAGAGGCAGGTGGATCTCTGTGAGTTTGAGGCCAACCTGTTCTACAAGAGCTAGCTCCAGGACAGGCTCCAAAGCTACAGAGAAACCCTGTCTCAAACCAAAAATAACAACAATAATAATAAAGTTGAACAGCAGACTGGAACAAAAATTGAGAAAGTCACATTAATTTTTAAAATAGCGAGGATCAAATTTTTTTTTTTTTTTTTTTGTTTTTTCGAGACAGGGTTTCTCTGTGGCTTTGGAGCCTGTCCTGGAACTGCTCTTGTAGACCAGGCTGGTCTCGAACTCACAGAGATCCGCCTGCCTCTGCCTCCCGAGTGCTGGGATTAAAGGCGTGTGCCACCACTGCCCGGCATGGATCAAATAATTTTAAAATAAAAGACTTATGCTATAACAAACTGGACAAGCCCAGGTATACACCTTGGCTGATAGGTTCTAGCATCATCTCATGCTTGATCTCCACTTCAGTTGCTATTGCTATCCTCTTGCCCTTCTCATAGTACCCACTGTGGTGATTTTTTGTTCTTGAACAAATGAAACTTGCCTGAAGATCAGAGTGTGGAGCTAAGCCACTAGTTAGTCATAGAAGCCAGGCAATGGTGGCACACCTACACACCTTTAATCCCAGCACTGGGGAGGCAGAGGCAGATTTATTTCTGTAAATTCAAGGTCAATCTAGGCTACACAAGATTGATCCAGTCTAAAAGAGAAACAGAACTAGGTGGTGGTGGCTCACACCTTTAATCTCAGTACAAGGGAGTCATGTGTCTTTAATCCTAGCCCTAGGGAGGAGGAGACAGAAAGGGATATGGCTGGGCTGAGAGAGGAATAAAAAGTGGAAGGAGATTGGAACTCAAGACGTTGATTCTGAGGATTTTTAGAGGCAGGACTGGCTCATTCTGTTTGAGGATTTGTAGAGACAGGAGCTCACCCTATTAGGTTTGAGGATTCTGTAGTGGTAAGAAGTCTCTCTAGTGAGTGGCTCCTTCTCTGATCTTTCAGCATTTATCCCATTGTCTGACCCTGGGGTTTTTATTTTAATTTATTTATTAAAGATTTCTGCCTCCTCCCTGCCACCGTCTCCCATTTCCCTCCCCCTCCTCCGATCAAGTCCCCCTCCCTCGTCAGCCCGAAGAGCAATCAGGGTTCCCTGTCCTGTGGGAAGTCCAAGGACCACCCACCTCCATCCAGGTCTAGTAAGGTGAGCATCCAAACTGCCTAGGCTCCCACAAAGTCAGTACGTGCAGTAGGATCAAAAACCCATTGCCATTGTTCTTGAGTTCTCAGTAGTCCTCATTGTCCGCTATGTTCAGCTAGTCCTGTTTTATCCCATGCTTTTTCAGTCCCAGGCCAGTTGGCCTTGATGAGTTCCCCCATAGAACATCCCCATTGTCTCAGTGTGTGGGTGCACCCCTCACAGTCCTGAGTTCCTTGCTCATGCTCTCTCTCCTTCTAATCCTGATTTGGACCTTGAGATTTCAGTCTAGTGTTCCAATGTGGGTCTCTGTCTCTGTCTCCTTTCATCGCCTGATGAAGGTTAATATTCAGAAGGATGACTATATGTTTTTCTTTGGGTTCACCTTCTTATTTAGCTTTTATCACGAATTATAGGCTCAATGTCCTTTATTTATGGCTAGAAACCAAATATGAGTGAGTACATCCCATGTTCCTCTTTTTGTGATCCTGGGTTTTTAATATAAGACCAATTAGACTTCACATTACCCTGGTTTACTTAGGATATTTCTTTTGTGTTTACTGAGTTGTTTAAAACTTACTGTTGGGCATGGAGATATGACTCAGCTGTTAAGATCACTTACTGCTCTTACAAAGAACCCAGGTTCATTTCCGAGCTCCTGTATCAGGCATAATCACAAATATCTATAACTCTAATTTCAGAGAATCCAAACCCTTTCTGAGGCTCTGGACATTAAACATCACACAGTACATATACATATATGCAGGCTGATATCAGACGCACATGAAATTTAAAAACAAATAAATAAAATATTTAAATATATGTAAGGTTTTTATTCCTACAAATAGTAGTAATCTATAGATTATATTGTAATACTTAAAAATTGAGCACTGCACTCTACTTAAAAAGCTCATTAGGTGTCACTTCTCTAAGGGTGGAAGGATTGGAAGAGTGGTGGAGCTGATAAATCAGGCAGACTAAAGTCTCATGTAATAGCAACTTTATTCAGAGCCTCGGACAATTTATACTCCGAGGATTAAAGAAGGCAACACGAGGAAAGTTCTCATAAGTTCAAACTGTATACAGTCTCAAGGATAAGACACACGTGACAAAATTGTGTGTTTTCATAGAGGCATCTACAGAACAATTTAAACAGTTTAAACTGCTCACAAAGCAGTAAGCAATGCTGAGGACTGTGAAGCAGACTCACGCCTACCTGCTACACCTGGGAGGAGCATAAAACCCAATTCTAAGGTTGTTCTGTGTCCAGAAGAAAACTGAGATCACAAGACTTGTCTTGTTTTCCTGGAGTGTTCTCACAAGCACTCAGAACTTGCCCCAAATTGCCCCATTCCTGGACCATGTTTCACAACTAAGGTTGTTTTAGGTACTGCACATACAGCTCATTGTCCCTATCAGTTTTACGATATTCAGTAGCATAATCCTACCTCCCTCGATTACCTGTTCTCCTGCTTCTGAAGTAGCCAGCCCTCAACATCTGTAAAAATTCTGTTTTTACATAAGGTGTGGGATGGGTATATATGGATATACCAGTGTCTGATATGTGTTCTCTTTTTTATTAGTAGGGACTGTTCTTGGGATATGATATCGTTTTCATTGCATGAAGATCTGTGTACACCACAGTTTTGTTTATATAGTCTCTCTAGACTTGTCAGGTATTGGATGCCCCTTGAGATGTGATAAGAATAACTGCCTCTTTAAAATTGAATTTCTCTTTCTTGTACATGGTTCACAGTCTTCTTGAAAGTAGAATCTCCAAAGTGGACGCTCTGATTAGCCTGAATCCAAGAGGTCATGTAGGAACAAGACGTTAGGTAGTCCTCTTCACTGAATATATCTATTACTCTCTCTACTTATCGTCTACATCCAAATATATGCCAATTGTTCAGGAAAGTATTGAATGTGCATGCACACACACACACAGAGGGAGAGAGAGAGAGAGACAGAGACAGAGAGACAGAGAGAGAGACAGAGAGACAGAATCTGAGCTACAGTTTTGTCCCCAAAAGGACACTTCTGTTGCCAGTTCATACACAAGTATATAAGGTCTTTCTCAGCTTCTCAGAGCTTTACACTTCAAGTATGTGTTTATGTTTTCTGTTTTAGCTTTGGAAATTAGATCAGAGTTGTGTGATCATAAAAATTAAGAAGCTTCAAATATACCATCTGTATTTTGGACTAGCTTCTCACTTTTAGCATGAAGTGGGTACATTCTTATAAAACTAAAACTTATTGTTTAATATTGTGAGGACATAAGCAAGGAGATTAGCAGAAAATTCTCCTCTGAAAAAACAAGCTAATCTTAGAATGAACACAATAGAAGAATTCTTCTAAAGATAACAACTCCACTATGTCCAAGAGAATTGAGTTACCATATTTTAACAATGCATAGTTTATGATTTCTTTACTATTACAATTACCATTTCTTACTATGTAGTATCTCTTAAGTTCTTCCTAGGGCCCTTGAAGAAGATATTATCATTTGTTTAATTTTAAAATACAGGCTCACTTGACTCATGGGTGATTTTGAGAGTGAAAATTTAACCACCTTATAAATACACAAAGGGTCAGAATTTTTCTCAGCATGAAGTGTTTTTAAAACATACTCGTGTTTCAATACATGTATGTTTACTTCCTGCACACCCTTCCCTAGCAATCCTAATAGAAAGCGCATATGACCATTTAATCTTTTCTCTTTTGGGTATTAAATCTCAAAACCCCAATTATTCTTTAGAAAATTTACTCCTCTAATCTCCTTTTATTTATTACCCTTAAAACAATTCAAGTTTTGTTTTATAGACTTTTCCCAGCTAAAAGCTTGGTAAAATTTGAGTAATTTTCTGCTGAAGGGTTATAACAGGCCAAAATCAGTGTCTGTATTTCTCTTTGTAAACTCCAAGAGACTACCTTTCCCTATCCAATGGCAGTGTTGGCAGAAATAAGTTTTTCTGCAGCACAGATGACTGTCCTTACTTTTTGTTTTGGTGGTTTTCACAGATGTCATCCCTCAGTCTATAGAGCCCACCTGGTTGGGACACCTTCTTCTATCTGCAATTCCAAAGCCATCCATTTGACACATTTTTGTGGTTTCTATTGTCCTGAAATTCTTTTTATATCCCTAGCAGGCCTTGAATTCATACATTCTTCCTGACTCAGCTTACCAGGTGCTGAGATGTCAGTTAATTTTCTTTCTTTTGCCCTTTCTTTCTTATTCTTTAAAGGAAAATCTGCACAACCCTGAATATTAACTATTATTTTAAATTTAGTCTATTAACAAACTTTACTCAACCCACAAAGTCTGTTTTGCTTTATGAAACAAAAAACAATGACAGTAACATGAAACTCCTGGAACTGCTCTTAGCCTTGGATATCTGACAGTCAACAGAACAAAGTATTTATCTTCATGGAATGTTGTTGTTGTCTAGTCATTTCTTATCTTTTTATTGAAAATATATTTTTTCACATAATAAATTCTGATTCACGTTTTCCCTCTCTACTCCTCCCAGTTCCTCCTCACTTCCTGTCCTTCTATATCACTCCATCTAGGTCTCTCACTAAAAAATAAATAGGCTTCAAAGGAATAACTGTAGACAAAATAAAATAAAAACTAACACACTGGAACTGGTCAGAGAAAACAGAAGGAAAAGAGTTCAAGGGAAGGCATGAGGAAGAGTAACTCACTTGTTTGCACACTCAGGAATCCCATAAAAGAAATATTGCCACTGTTGTCTTTGACTCTTGGGACACTTTTTCTCCTGCTGGGTTGCCTAGCCAGGTCTTGATGTGAGGGGCTTTGCCTGGTGTTATTGTACATTGTTGTGCATTGTTCACCTGATGTCCCCAGGAGGCCTATTCTTTGCAGTGGGGGAGACACATACATACATGCAAACATACATACATACATACATACACATATACATACATACATGTGGAAATACACACACACCACTTGTTTCATACTGGGTCAAGAGGAACTGGCTATTGACAGCACATCTACCCCATATACCTTACCTATGGCTGGCTTAATTTTCTACCACTGTAATAATTTGATACTTGGTTGATAGTGATATTGTTTTTTCTCACAAGAACTTATCAAGAATAAAACACACCCAAATTATTGTTAAGGAAAAAATTTTAAATTTCCCAGGATTGACAACATTGTATAAAATGTAAGATGCTGGCTTGGTCCACAAAACAAGAGTGGTTTCAAGCTCTACTGCTATGCATAATGTCCCAAGGTTGGTCTACCCATAAGTCAATAGCAGTGAGATCTCTGTCCTAGGAATTTCACCAGGCTTTCTGTAGTAGCCTTTTCATGTGGCTGGACTACACATACGGCATCACTTCTATGTGATCCTTACTGAGTATTATTTAATTCCTAATTATGAGATTAATAAAATAATGGTATTTCAAGAAACTTAGAGATAACCTTGCTTGGAGGTTTGGAATGAATATATCCTCAACAGAGATCTGCTTTTTTGATTTTCAAGAAATTAAGAATTGAATCATTTGATGCAAAGTGTTTCAGAATGTTGACTCGGAAGTTTAACTTTAAATAGGTACAATGCATACATGGGGGAATGCTTGAGTGCCACTGAAAAGAAGCCAGTTCTTGGGAGGTTCAGTCCTGAAGAGAGCTGCCTGTGGTACTACTCACTGATTTTGCTGGGGAGGTAGCAGTTTTTACTGATGCCCCATGAATTCTCTTTGCATATGGACAGGATCATTTATTGCAAGTTTATTCAAGTTGTTCCAGGCTCACAACCAACATTATCTTCAAAAACAATGAATAACGGTTGGGCTTTATGTAGTAAGAAAACACAGAGGGTAAAGTGGAAGCTGAGAAGAGTCACACAAGTTCTGCTGGAGATGGAGCACTAAGGGCCTCATGGCCAAGGCTTAGGAAATATCCACAGAATCATCAAACCAGCATGTGAACGCGAATAAAAATAAAGTAAGATAGAGAGAAGTGAACGGAAAATGAGACAAAAATAAAGAACCTCTGCATTTTCTCATGACAGAAATCTAATTAGAGAAGAAATTGCATACCATTAGTCAGATTGTTATGAACTGTGAAGCAATGCAGGGCAATGGGAGAAAGGGCCGTCAGTGTTCCACACGCTGTGACCCAGTCACAATAGGGTATGATAGAAATAACTTTCCTGGGACGAGCAGCTTGACCTTTATCTTCTCATTTGTGCTCACTGACCCAAACTGGAGATTTTACAATCAACCTTGAAACACTGGGAAAAAAAAGACATTCTAAGTCTTTGCTGATTTGGATTAAAATGGTAGGAGTAGACAGACAGACTGACCAGAGCTTCATGTCGAACTATTTTGGTTGTTGTTGCTGTTGTTGTTTATTGGTGGGAAAGTACCAGTTTCTCAACCGTCTGTCCTTACTGATCAATTTTCCATTTTCTTCTCTTTCTTGAATGCTGCTATTTCCCTCACTGCTGTAACCTGCAAGCTCACCGCCTCCATAGCTAATAATAGCTGCCTGGCTTCTGTTATCTACTTGATCTACAAACTGCTTTCCTGACAGCAATATTTTCTTTTCCTCAGTATAGTCCAATAAAACTGACATTTGGAGAAGCAATTGGAAGGATTTCAGTAAAGGAAGCTCATATTTCCCATCCAAATCAGAAAAGGAAAAAATAAATAAAAGCACTTTAGAATTAAGAAAACTGTAAGGATTCTTATAAGAAGTTTGTAGATGGAAAGAAAATGAATGGCTCCTAATATTCCCTAGCTATTTAATGGGTTGTTTGAAGCTCTCTTGGAATTACTTAGAAAAGACAGCTATTAAGATTCATGGTCCTTTCTAAACAATGCAGTATATGTGAGGTTTCTAACAACACCTAGGAATAAAATCAAGACCGTCCATGAGAGTGGAATCTCCAGGCAGGTATCAGGACAGTTTGATCACAAGTCTTTATTCAGCATTTTAATTCTGGGTTGTAGTATTTAAGTGGCTTACCTCCAGACTTCTAGAATGAATCCTAAGTTTCTGATGAGTTTTATCCAGACCCACGTATTTGTCCTTGAAAACTGAAGTGTGATGCCTGTACTAGTTTCATAAGGCACTTAGAAAAGTTTCACAGAACAGTTAAGGGAAGACATAAGAAACATATTCTCTCACTGTTTTGTCGGAAAAATTTTCAAAACCCAGATGTTAACTGGACCATACTCCCTTCATCAGCTATACTAAAGATGTTCACAGGGCCACACACCCTCGTCAGTTGTACAGAAGATGTTAGTAGGGCCATATTCCCTTTAGCAGCTGCAATGAAGATCATTTCTTGTCTCTCCACCTTCTAATAGTTGCTATGGTATGTATCCCTTAACTTCTGATTACGTCTGTCCAGTTTCCTCTTCCTCTATGTCACATGGTACTTTAATTGATGTCGAAATTTCCATTCTATTTCTAAGAAAGACACTGTACACTGCATTAAGGCTTGGCTGAATTGGATATGATCTCATTACAACTTGGTAACACAGACTCAATAATTTATAGTCCATTCTCATTTTCACAATTTTACCCTATTTACCAGCCTGAAAATTTTCATAAGGTTTCAAATGCATGCCTTTTCTTCAGGAAGATATTAAAAATATATTAATAAATCTGAAAAGTAAATAAGTTGTGGGAAGACAAAGCTTAGACAACCATATTCATAACAATTTTCATGATATGAGAATCAAATCTTTTAGTTAAGTATTCTCATTTAAAACCAATTTACATAAATTATGAGGAACTATTTCACAAAGAAAGAACTCAGGAAAGTAAACAGCTGAATGAATAGTATGCAGAACAAACATGTCAGACTTCATGCTGGGCTGAGGAATTTTTCTACCATTACTCTAGGCAAAACCAATAGTAACAACAAAATGTATTTCTCACTCCATCTTGAAAGCTAGAAAAATTCTATTTTCTCAGTTATAAACAAACAAATCTCCATCACTCAAGAAAATTTGGTTATTTTATATAAAAACTGAGTATAAGTATGAAGCAATAATTTGCCTGCTGCTTTCATGCTAATAAAGACTTTATTTTTAACTTTATTTTTTAACTTTCCCCTGCAGACACTCTCTACTGAAGACAGCTTCCATGACCTCCTGCCCATTTTCAGATATGCATGACTCAAAAATGTTAGTTTTGCCTTGGCAATTCTGATTGTTTCTCTCATACTACCAAGGTATGCCTTATATATTTATATTGAAGTAAACTTGAATATTTTTTAATTTTAATAATTCAAAAAAGTTTTTATTTGCCACCTCAGGTGTTTATTATCTTAAAATTTTACATCATTGCTGGGCAGTGGTGGCACATGCCTTTAATCCCAGCACTCGGGAGGCAGAGGCAGGCGGATCTCTGTGAGTTTGAGGCCAGCCTGGTCTACAAGAGCTAGTTCCAGGACAGGAACCAAAAGCTACGGAGAAACCCTGTCTTGAAAATCCAAAAAAAAATTTTTTTTAAATAAAATTTTATGTCATTATCTCTTTACAAAAATAAGAATTAAAGAAAAATATTGACAAATGTTGTATTGTCGAACTAGATACATTTTACATCAATTTTCCTGAGGAGCTTAGACTAGTGGGAGCTCATTGACTCTGGACTGACAGCTGGAGAACCTGCATAGGACCAAACTAGGCCCTCTAAATGTGGACGACAGTTGTGTGGATTGGGCAGCTTTGGGTCCATTGGCAATGGGATCAGCACTTATCCCTAGTGCAAGAACTGGCTTTTTGGAGCTTATTCTCTATGGAGGGATAGTCTGGTTAGCCTAGATACAGGGGAGGGTCTTGGTGCTGCCTCAAGTGATGTGACAGACATTCTTGACTCCCCTTGAGAAGCTTCATGCTCTCTGAGGAACGGATGGGGGTGGGGAAGGGTGAGGAGACAGTGAGGGAAATGGGGAGAGTCAGAGGAAGAAAGGGAGAGGAAACTGGAATTTGTATGTAAAATTTAAAAAAATAAAGAAAAAAAACACTAAAAATAATTGTGTTAATCTCTCAATGTCCTTAGGAGCATATCAACAAACCACTATGTCTCTTCATTCTCCTTATCAGAACTGTTTACCATACATACGGCCAAAGAGTTCATCACCCCTGACTCTTTCTTGGATGTGACATCACTCTGTGGTTATCTGACTAAAGAGTTCCCAAGGCTCTCTAGTGACAATATCTAGTCACTGCTTTGCCCACATCTGCTTGGAGAGAGCACTCTAGTGAGAACTAGAGTTCTCATCCCAAAGTCAAAGATGTCAGCCAAGGCCAAAAACTCCAGAAAGGTGTGAGTAAACTTATCCTGCACTAGATTCTAACTGATGCTCTTCAGCTCCGTGGGAGGGAAAGGGCTAGTTTTATTTCATTTTATGGTATGTCTTGCTTTGTTCTTATTCTATAGAGTAGAAGAAATAATTCTTACTGAAAAAAACGTATCTAAAATTTCATGACATTGTGCATATGAAGGGTACATGGAGCATCATGCCAAAAACAACTCATTACTCAACATATGCAAGAGATTAATGTAATGAGGCACATTCTATCATCACCAGCATATATATACAAAGAACCTTGGAAGAGTAAGGAAACTGTTAATAGTTAATTCTATATTAATCTACTTAAGAATAAAGCCACTGCTAATAATTTTATGTAAATATTGTAGAATAATTCTGTTGCAGGAGACTGTTCATTCTTTCCCAGCTGCCCAGCCCCAAAATAATCACACAGAAACTATATTATTTGCAATACTGTCTGGCCAATAGTTTAAGTGTATTTCTGGCTTACTCTTAGACCTTAAATTAACCCATTTCTATTTATATACATATTACAATATGGTGGTGGCTTACTGGCAAGGTCTGTCTCTGGTGGGCAGCTACATGGCTTGTCACTAACTCTGCCTTCTTTCTCCCAGCATTCAGTTAAGTTTTTCCACCTAGCTCTATTCTGCTATGTCACTGGCCAAAACAGATTTAACCAATAAAAGCAACACATATACAGAAGGACCCCCCCCCTACACACACACCATATCTCCTCTTTGTTTAAATGAAAAGAAAGGTTTTAACATAGTAAAATTACATATAACAAAATAGGTATCAAGAAAGAATTATGGTTACAATATTTACATCTACTTTATCTTTTATCGTAGCTAAGGAAAACTATAATTATAACTATCCATTCTTCAACTCCATCAAAGACTCCAGAAGGATATAATATTAGCTAAGTTAACTGGAAGTTCATTATAAGCAATTTCCAAAACTCTAGAATGGACAGAGACACCTTGTTGCCTGAACAGTCACCCAAAGTTCTTTTGTAACATGGGGGTAGGCCCATAGTATCCAGAAGACATTTCCATGAAGCAGAAAAATTGAAGATCTCTTATGCCTTGTACTGGCAAAGTTCATAAGTTGCTTTCTTCTGTGTCCTACAAAATGTCTGGCAGTCTCTTTCATAAAACAGGAACCCCAAAGGACCGTCTTACCTTTAGGCAAGTTCTGCAGTTGTTTTTCTTTGGGTCCTACATGTCCAGTTCATCAAGCAGTCCAGGCAAGAGCAGTTTCTTGCATAAATGGCTAACAAACTCCATAAGGAGCCTCTCTGATGCCCATTGTCCTCTTGAAGTAGACTAGTGTTGCCAGGAGCATATGTGTCTCATTGTCATGAAAAGTCTTAAGCTCTTAAAACATTTTAAATGCCATATTCTGAAGGTCTCTGAAAGATTTGAAGAATACCTATCTAACTGAAATATATCTCTGCATTATCTAGAAAACCAAACTAACATGACTACAGACTTAACTATTATATTTATCTATTAACCTATATTTCTTAATTATACAAGATAATTTTAAATGTGCTGCACAAACACAATACATTAATCAAGAGCAGAAATATACCTATAACAAAATTAACCTAAAATTTGTATCAATAGGCCAAGATCCATAGCAATGCAAATCTCTATAGCATACCCTGCTTTAAATATAAACAAACATTTATAAATAATATTTGGGGAATTTAGGCATAGTTCTCTCCAAATTGCTTCCTGATTTTTGTTGGGTGAAGTTATTTTGGGGGGTGTTTATGGTGACCTTTAGGGAGGTCTTGGTCCATAAAACCACATTATCTGGAAGAAATCCACAGATTCTCATACTCTGGAAACAAAAGAAGAAACTTATTTGCAAAGCAACATAATCTTAGACCCAAATTTTGAGGTCAAGATACCTCTAAACATAAATGATGGTTTATCTTAGCAGACTATACAATGAAATATTTCTCTGTACTTAGGACAACAGTCAAAAAATTGAAAGAAAGCACAATAATATACCCAATCCATAGTTTCTATATATATTCCATATTTATGAGGCTTGCTTATTTTTACTCTATCACAAGTTTAATATTTATTTTATTATCTTTACTATTCTAATATATGACTTTCTGTATGCTTTTAAAGTACATTTACTATCTGTTTAGACTTTTCCTTCTCTCTCTAAGGCCCACGTACATTTTTAAAAACACATTGTGTCTCGTTTAGAGGTTTTTTTCTATCTGAATCTGTCTTATTGTGCATCTGAAATCCTTTTCTGTCAGAGTACTTCTTAACATGCAAATCAGCTTGACTAAGATTAAGGCTGCTTTGCGTTTTGGCTCCACCCAGTTCAACATGATGGAGGTCTGTTCAGTGTGAGCCATGCTCACAGCCCCATTTTCCGACACACAGCAGGTCTATGATGCCATTAAGCAAATTGGAACACTCTGCTCACAAACCCCATTTAAATGCTCTGTGGCAGGACCTCCCAAAAGAGTCAGAGATGTTTGTGCTGTCGAACCAGGAAGTTGCTGTTTTTAAAGAAGCCACTCAATTTTTAGTGCACCTTTTTTAGAGGAGCTGCAAGCCCATCCAGAGGGCAAAAATTGTGGCTACCATGAAACTGTACTAAACTCTGATTATTTTGCCTAGAATACCCTTTCAAGCTTTCTCAGGCTTTTATGTTGGTATAGTTAGCCATGTTTGTGGAAAATTTTTAGTGGAGGCTGCTTGCTCATTTCCAGACTGCCTTGACTCGAAATAATCACTCAGAAACCATATTATTTGTCATACTCTTTGGCCAATAGCTTAAGCATATTTCTAGCTTGCTCTTATATCTTAAACTAACCAGTCTCTATTAATCTGTGCATCACCACAAGGTCGTGGCCTACTGGCAAATTTCTGACAGGCTCCAGTGGAGACGTCTGTCCCAGCTGGCAGCTACATGATTTTCACTGACTCCTATTTTCTCCCTGCATTCAGTTTAGTGTTTCCACCTAGCTCTCTATTCTGCCCTGTCAGAAGACAATACAGTTTCTTTATTCATTAACCATAAAAGCAACACATGTACAGAAGGGCTTCCCACACCATAATTCTGCCTATCTTTCTTTTGGAAAGGTCATTTGAAAATGATGCTCTTCTAGAGGAGTCACGGACATCACAAGACAAACCCACAGAAACAACCAACCTGGATTCTGAGGCCCTCACAGAGTCTGAACTAACAACCAGGGAGCCTACATGGAAATGACCTAGGAGTTCTACATATGTGTGACAGTTATAACTTTGTCTACTTGTAGGACCCTTAACAATGGGAAGAGGGACTGTCTCAAATGTTTTGACGGGTTTTTGAGAACCTACTCTTCATTATGGGTTGCCTTGCCCAGCCTCAAACCAAGGGGAGGAGCTTAGTCCTACCATAACTTGATGTGCCATGCTTTGTTGATACCTATGCGAGGCCTGCCCCTTTCTGAACAGAAACAGAGCAGAGGTGAGTAGGGGGCAGAGGGAGGCTAGGAGAGGGAATGGGAGGAGAGGAAGGAAGGCAAGCTGTGGTCAGAATATAAAATTGTCAGGGTCCAGGACCAGCTCAAACCATAAGTCATTTCTCTGACCAGGGGGGAGGCATGGGAAGAAAGACACAACTCACATCATTTTATAGGGAGGGAGTGTTCAGGGATCCCTCATAAAATCCTGAGTTCACATCCTGAAAAACTCACCCATGTTTAAATAAACAAACAACTTTTATATGAAAACATAAACTGAGGGGGAAATTCATTAGCATTCTGTTTGCTAGGTAACCTGGCGAATGACTGAGGTCATGTCCACACCTTTCCATGCCAGTTTTGTCATGTCTTCCTATGTATGCCTGCTGTGTAACATAGACTGAATTAACATCTCTTTTCCAGGTGTCCTCCAAAATTGCAAAGAAGGAGCAGAGTGACATTAGCATATCCTTACCCTGTGTTTAGGATGGAGGCAGTTTGTCTCAAAAGGCTAGGTGACCACCTCCTGTGTGGCAGGTGCATTCTAGCCTGAAATTCTGGCCACCATACAATGTAGAAATATGGGCCTGTATAATATGGCCCTACATAAAAATAAATAAATTTAATTTATAAAATGTTAGGGGGATAAGCAGCTAAGGAAACAAACAAAACCCATAAAACAAAAAACAGCACCTTTTAGGTTGCAGCATTACCTTTGAAATTCTGCTTTTCAGTAAACATCCTAGTCCTATGAGATGGGTTTCTAGGAACTGACACTTTGCTGCCATTTTTCTTGCTCTTTTTGGTTGTACTCCAGCAATACCAATTCTTATGTTATATCTCCAACTTTAGACTCATGCACACCTTGCACCTGCTGCTCCTATTGGTTTGATTTCTCTGCCCTCATTACATATTGAAATTATTCTTTCTAGATCCAGAAAGTGACTACCTACCAAGTATACAATATGCCTTTTTATGTTTATTTAGGCTTAAGCCTTACAGTGTTTTAACGTTCTCATTGCGATTCTTTGCAATGCTGTTGTGTCTGTTTTTAAAGATTTACATTTTTGATATAATTGTAAAACAATTTGTTACCTTATTTTGTTTCCTATTTAATATTTGTGTATGGAAAGACAATTGATAGCGCATGCTAACCTTGTACCTATTGGCCTAATTATGAATTTCTTAGCTCATTACTCTTTATTTCAAGTAGTTTTCCTGTTCAAGTTTTACCAATTAAATAATTATGTCATCAATGAAAGTATCACATTTGACTTCTGTCATGGCTAGTTTGTCTGTCAATTTAACACAAGCTAAAGTCTGAGAGGAGGGAAACTTAATTGTGCCTCCGTAAGGCTGGGCTATAGGCAAGCCTGTAGGGCATTTTCCTAATTAGCAATTAGTGGGGTGAGCCTCCTGCCCATTGTGGATTGTGCCATCCCTATAGCTCGTGGTCCAGGGTTCTGGAATGGATGGAGGGGTGAGTAAAAGGGGGACAGGAGAAGGTGAAGGAGGGGAAACTGGGGCTAGTATGTGAAATTAAAAAGGTTTTCCATTAAAAAGAAAATAAAGTAGGCTGAACAAGTCATGTGTAATAAGCCAGAAAGCACCAATCCTTCACAGCTGCTTTCAGGCTCCAGCCCTGCTTGAAATTCTGGTTGAAAGTATGGACGTTCTTTAGTAATGGACTATGATGTGAAAGTATAAGCCAAACAAATCCTTTCTACTGCCCAAAATAAAAAATAAATAAAATGATGCCCTTGTCTAAGTACATTGAAATTCTACTGAACATCAAGTAAATTATAGGACATTGTCCCAACTTTCTCCATTTTTTATTCATAGAAATATGACATTTATATTGAGCAAATAAGTTTATATATTATTTTAAATCACGATTATCATTTTGTCATAGTAAAAATAAAAAAAATGTTTTTAATTGCAAACATGTCAAGTAGTAAAATAGAAGAGAAAACAACGGAAGTGAGTAGGCAATGTGACATGATATCAAACCGAGGGCTGTTTCTGTTTTGTTTTGTTATTGTTATTATTTGGTGTAAATGTGTGTGTGTGTGTTTAATTTTAAAAAGATGAGTTCTTATATTTCATTTTTAAAAAGACTGAAATGCCAACCATCTTGACAATGTTCACGATCTATTGCTGGTGACATTTCTGGAGTTATGCTCAAGTAAGACCTTGCCTGCTTTGATTCAGCCAGCTACAGAAACCTTATCCTCTCAAGCTGCTGGCTTGCATCAAATCCCTAAGAAGAGATGCTGCAACAGTTTTAGTACATTGTCAGCAGTCAGTGCCAACTCCTGACCTGTACGTTATAATCATAGACTATCCCTTATTCCACTGAACTATTGGGCCACACTATTATATAAATGCTGTTGAACTCTTCTTGGACAGATGCTATAAATAAAGAAGAATTATTAGCTTTCTATTTCAAACTTTAACTACATGACACACCAACAATACAGAAGCTAGCACTTTCCTGGACATAAATGGATAATTTGTCATCACTTTCCTACAACTGCCCAATTCAGTTTCTTTCATTTTTTTCTACATACATTTTGCCTTTCCTATCTGAATAGTCTTTGTCAATGTGTAATTTAGATCTCTCAGCAGATGACACATAAGCCTAGAATGAACATTTCCTACATAAGTTGCATTTGTGTCATGGTACATAAAAGCCAATGTTCCAATTGTCAACTAAAATTATAATAACTACTGTATTTTTAAAATAAATACCAGTATATACTTCCCAAAATTTTGTTATGAATATTATTCATTTAAAGTTGTTTAAAAGAACCACTTTAGTCATACATGGCAGTTAGAGAAAATTATTTCTATCTTCAAAGCTATACATGCACTATGCTGGCAGGCCCTGTAATCTGGCAGAATACACCCAGGCAGTACTCTGGCCAGCGCAAGGTCCTATTCTGTACATAGGTGCAAAGGTCCCTTTAAGAGACAAGCTCCTGATCTCTCTTTCCTAATGTTCTTCTGGAGAGGCAAGCAGGCTTTTGCCTCTCTCTCTTTCCCGTTTCTCTCTTTTTCTCTCTCTTGCCCATCTCTCCCTTCTACCCTCCTTTAATAAATTCTACACTCAAACTCTGTCTGTTTGGCATATTTGTTACTCACCATGATTTGGATCCAGTCGCCACAAAGGTCTCTCTTGCATGGCCTTTACCTGCCACGCGATCCTCTAGGGTCCCAACTAACATTGTAATCATAACACTTGATGTTATTACCACCAGTCTCTCTGTGTGTTCCCTCCTGCCTCTTGGCATGCAGAGATGCTGAGCCAGGAACAACCCACTTTCCAATTCCTTGTCTACTATACCAGCTGCGACTGATAAGCTCTCCTCTGCTGGGCTGGCTTTCACTAACAATCGCCTCCGGCATTTGCCATGAGTGATGCTTTCAGGCCTAGTATCCTAACCCTGCCTCGCTGAGTGGTGCCTTCCTTCTCAAATCTATGCATCCTTTGGGGCTGTTGCCCTCCCCCCTTCTTTTGGTTTCATGCCTTTCAGGCTACAGCCCTCCCCCTTTTATCAGCTTCTTGGCGTTTGGACTATGGTCTCATTTCAGCTTCATACCTTTAGACTCTACGTCCTTCAGGCTTAGTGTCCTGGTCATGGTTTTTTCAGCTAACAAGTCAGAGAGCTACCTGAGCCAGTCGCTTATTTTTCTCCCTCATCCATGGGAAACAAGGTGATAAAACCCTTTCACAGTCTTTTATGGATCATTTCTAACTTCTGTCAGTGGGCGGTTAACTGGGAAGAGTTACAGTATGTGGGCAAGCACCATCTTGACTAAAGATAGGTCAGATGTCTTAACCACTATCTTTGCTAAGGGTGGCCATGTGGCCGCTGGCATTTTGTTTGAGGTTAGGATAGGGAGGAGCCACAGACCCTAGCCAAGCGCTGGGAGCAGCCTGCTCCCACTACCAGAGCAGTTATGTCATCACCTTCCACCACTTGCCTTTACGCTAGTAGCTATGCCTTTAAAATTTACTCTTATACTAACTCTGTTGCATGTGGCATGTTTGCATGCTGGCCTGGCAAGGGCCCTCCAGAGCATGCACTTCATGCAGGTCTCCCACTCTGCAGCCGTCTGTTCTCTCTCTATTGTGACAAATCTGTTTTTTCATCACTGGCGGCTTTGATTCTCCACTTTTCTCTTTGCTCCAAAGACCTGCAAATGTCTGTCTACTCTCTTTTTCTTTAAATGTTCTGTTTACTTTTTACAAAGTGTGAGTCAGAGATGAAAAAAACCAGCTTCTTCTTTATTTAACTTTCTGTGTGATTATAAATTAGCTTTAATTCTTATGTGTGTGCATGTGTGTACGCAATTTAAATTTAAATTATATATTCATATAATTATTGTTTAAACTCTGTTCATTGTATCTCTTTTTAGACAAAAAGGGTCTCAAATATTTATAAATGGTGTATGCTTCTAAATGATGAAAACATATAGTTAGATCAGTTACAAGTACTGTCTCTGTGATTCAACCCTGCTTTAAAATATATCCTACATTGTGATAAAAATTTAAGGTTATAAAGATCATTTTCAGATTAACAAAAGCTAACCTAGAGATTTCCTGTAACGTGTTCTTCACACTTGTCAGTTTTCACTGTTAAGCTTCTATTGTAGTAGATGATACATAGATGACAGATAGATAGATGATAGATAGATAGATAGATAGATAGATAGATGATAGATAGATAGAGAGAGAGAGAGAGAGATAGATAGATAGATAGATGATAGATAGATCTATAGATGATAGATAGATCGACAGATGATAGATAGATCGATAGATGATAGACAGATGATAGATAGATAGATAGATAGATAGATAGATAGATAGATAGATAGATAGATGATAGATAGATAGATAGATAGATAGATAGATAGATA